>NW_010972831.1:2579175-2610171 GCF_000737465.1 Haliaeetus leucocephalus | reverse complement strand
ACCCACGAGCCTTTCATCGTATTTTCTGTCCCCTGTCCAGCTGAAGAGGGGAGTGATAGGGCGGCTTTGGTGGGCACCTGGCGTCCAGCCAGAGTCAACCCACCCCACAATCATAACATCTTTCTAGTGACAAAGCTTCAGGAGGAATGACAGGAGTGTTTGAAGAATGCAGTGATCTGAGATTCTTTCAGCCATCTTTAATAAATGATAGAAGGGGCTTTTTTTCCCTCTATGCCAGAAGATTTTCACATTGGGTTTCAAAAAGATCTTTTATTCCCAGAACAGGAAAATAAAACCATTTTCATTCAAAACCCTACGCTAAGATTACATTTGCCTCCATTTAATTTTTAAAATACTTTCAAAAATAAGGAAAATGAGTGTAAAACAAAAGAAACAGAAATCTGTTTTATTTTGGATTATACAGACTCTTCCATTTCATCTCAACGGCTTTGTGAAGGTGGAGAGGGCTCGCGTGCATGAGCTCCTTTATGGCAAGTAAAAAGCTGAAAAACTTTCTATTTTGGGCCACTCTGAAAAAGAAATCTCATTTTGCATTTTTTCTGGTTAGGCAGTAAAATGAAAAAGCAATTATTCATGCAGTTCTCATTAACCATCCATTTACAAGTTGTTTATAAGTGATTAGTCAATCTTAGACGCATGTCCTAGACAGGAGCAGCGTGTGTTTATTAAAACCGTCAGTGGAAGGTGTTGAAGGCAGTTATAAGCTGTGGCTGAAAAGAATCAGCTGAACCCTTTAGCTATTGATTAGTGATTTAGCCAGCCCATATTCATTACAATATCTCTTCATGGTGTACTAATGAGCACTTACGAATAGACCTGTAATCTAAAGCTGAGTTCTTAAATGGCAAACTTGGGTCCAGCTCTGAACTACTGATGAATTTTAGCTTGACCTTGCCTGGATCCCACACCAGGGGTTGCTCCTGGAGATCAGGCAATTTTTCTCTAGGCCTCCTTGTAGAAAGCTGTAGAGTATTTTTCAGCCAGGACCATATCCAATTGACTTCCCGGGGACGGAGCCATTATGCTATTTCCAATTGAGATGATTTTGGTAAAATTATCTGGCAGCCCTCAGTACTGATTGCACGGCCCTGACCTGAGAGCAAGTGTATGAAAGGACCAGATTCAGATTCTGCTCAATAAAAATGGGAGGATTTACTCCAGCAAATAATTCGGCCCAGTAATTGTATTCTTCTCTCTCCTACTCTCTTGCCCTTCTTCTTTTTCTTTCCTAATAAAATAACTAAATGACAAGGACTGAATTCTGCAGTTGGAAATTTTTCAACCTAGGCCTCCTCCCAGGATAATCTATTATCTTCACAAATTACTGCAGACAGTTCTTTATTGTTTAAAACCTTTTATCCAAATAAATGCATAAACCTTTAGGAAGGGAAAGAGGGTGTGGGAGATGAAAGGAACCAGCATTTTAAATGAAAACCTCCTTCCCTCATTGACTATTGTATGCTAAAAAAATGAAAATAAGATTAAAAAAAAAAAAAAAGACTGAAAGAAGAGGAAAGGAATGAGCCCAGGGGAACAGAAATTGGTGATCTGCAATGGATTCCATTAAAGTCTTCTCCCTTTAAATATTACAAGTGTTTGTTCTCTGCAGCCTGATAAATATCTCGCTGTGTTGAGATTGAAAATTGATAAGCCATGCAACATCAATCTCTTTCAGATTCGCAGCCTCCCTGCAAACTCATCACTTTGGGACGGGCACCAGTTTAATTAGCTGTTGGGGTAATGCCATGTCGGGCAGCTACCTAACAGCCTGAAAGCATTTCCAGTGTTCTGCTACATTAGGCCCCTTTGGGCAGATATTTCACATACACCCAAACACAAACAGGAATGTGAGAGGCCAAATGAACGAGCAGCCTCCTCTCCCTTCCCCGCCTGACGCCGTTTATTATCCTTGTTTCAGTATTAACTTGCTGGTGGCGGGTAAGATGTGGCTGGGAGACAGCTAGGGCAGAAGGATGCTCAGAGAGGATCTTTAGGAAGAGGAAGGGCAGGGGGCCAGGGAATTTGTCTCAGTCTGAGGGCAGGCACCTGGTTTCTGGTGGCACAAGAGAATCGTGCTGTGTGGCGATAATTTTTTGTAACACCCACCCCCTGCTTTCTGCCTCCGAGGGCACAGCGAAGAGCATGGCGGCTGCCATCCTATCCAACCGTCCCATCTCCCCAGCTCAAACAAGCATGCATGCATTTATAGGTGCAGTTGAGCAAGACTGGGACACAAGCTTCAAGATTTTGCTCTCCCACCAGTGAGTCAAATCTTAATGCCCCACTATCGCCCCAGACCCCCCATTGTACCCACCTCAGGGTCAAGGCATCGAGTGGATGAGGGTTTGTCAGTGTGGGGAGATATCTCGGCTCAGCACAGACCCTACTGCTCCTTTTTGGGGACCTGGCTACAGGAACCTCTTCAAAGCCATCCAGTAGGAACTGAAATCCACATGCCCCTTGGAGACTGTCCTGGGGATGTTCACTGAAAAGTAACCCGAGGGCTGGTGGCAAACCACCGCCGAGTCCTTAACTTGACTGATGGAGCTTCTTGCATCACCTCTTCCTGCTTACTGAGGACCAACTCTGCCCAACTTGGGCATCCCAGCTATCGCTATGGCAACTCAGGGCTCCCTCGGGCTTGCTGGGAATCACACCAAATTTCTCCTCTCTTCCTCCTCCTCCTCCATCTCCTCTTCCTCCTCTCCCAGACCCAGACAGGGCCTCTGCCACAGCTTTGGTCTGTTCTTCCCCTGCCGTGGCAAGCTGGGGGAATGGGGCCATCGCTATTTCACCCAGCGTTAGGGAGGAAAGCACAGCTCTTGAGCGGGAGGAAATGACTCGGAGCCGTACACAATGAAGATGTTGCCCAGGAGAGCAACTCCTCTTGTCGGGCCCCTACGGCTCTTTATCAGGGAAGCCTCTTTCACTCTAACAAAGCACAGCTAATGTTCTGTTTATTACCTTCGCTGCTGCATTTGGACTGTCAGGAGATGAAGAAATATCCCCAGAATTAACAGCAACATAACAGAGGGAGAAGAGCCAGGGGAGAGGTTAAGGCAAGTGCTGTTATCTAAGAAATAGGCTCATAAACCCTCTTCACTGAAAACAGCTTGTGCTTAGATGGCAGCACCCCTCCTAGTACCTGAGAGGGGAACTGTGGCTTCTCCTCTCTGCTGCAGCACCTGAACATGTAGCAGGCTAGGCGCAAGGCACCAGGGGAGAACCAGGCTTTTTCCCCAATCACCTTTGCCTTCATGGATGCTAATGCTCAGACCATGAAAATATGTGTAGTCCCATGAAGAGCATTCCCAGAGCGAGTTAACATTAAGTCATTGAAGACTTGAGTAGTCTTTGTGTATGAACAGTGCTTAACATCACAAGCTGTGCTCCAGGTTAGTGCCTTCAGGTGGCCCAGTCACAGGGAGCAGAGGGAATTTGTTAGCACCCAGCACCAGATTGTAAACTCTCCACAAGAGAGATTAAAGACTGGACAGGAGGGAGCCCATCAGACTAAAGGCTGAATCTCTGAGCTGAGGGAGGTGTCACCCAATCCGGAAGGCACCTAAAAGCAGGGGACACTCTGGGGCAAAGCAGGAAGGGTCAAAATGAAGACATAGGATGAAGAACTGAACAGCTCAGGAAGATAATACTGGGAAAATCTTCATTTTTGCTGGGTGAGGCACGATATGCCCTCCAGAGAGGGACTTGTCTGGTTGAGAGCAGCAGGAGCATAGAAAGAGGGTAGGATAAACTCAGTCAAGCATACAAGACCTTAAATAAAATAAACCCAGTGTTGCTTACAGATCTGGAGCTATCAAGTCTCCAAGCTTTGGATGAAGAGCTTTCCAGTTGCCAGCAAGGCATCTGCACTTATTTTGGAGAGGGCTTTCAAAGAAGCACACATCGAGTGTGCTGCTTGACTGCTACACACCCATGCTAGGTGGAGAAAACTCCACATCTCTCAGTGGGTTTCACAGCCATCCAGCCTCTGTTTGCCTGGTCCTGTGGAGCCGGTGCTACCTTGGCTTTTCACAGCTGAGAGGAAAGCCATGAAGCCTTCACGGTCTCTCCTCACTGTTCATGACCCTGCAATGCTGTCACAGGGCTATGAGCCATGCTGTGCAATCACATTGCTGTTAGTGTGAAGAACTGTGTTCAGTCCTTCGTGGGGTCCCTGCAGCAGCAGGAATGCAAGTCCAAGCTATAAAAAGCACCAGGTCTTAGTGTATTATTGCTTCCAAAGGGACGTGAATACAAACAGGAATGAAACAGACTGGAAGGGAGCTGCAGGGTGTCTCCACATCTTTACATACAACAAACAGTGGAAAATAGTCTGCAGTGCTGAGCTGATTGAGCTGTCATTTGCATTTGGCACCAGAATTAACTTCCTTTTCAACATCTCCCAACCAAGAGCTTCTCACCTGCACAGGTATTCTCTAGCTCATGCTTTTGTTTTATCTAGAAAACCACGAGACACCATCATGAACGCGGAGTTGCTCCATGCAAACTCTGCTGAGCAGACCAGCAGGGAAGGAAGCAGGCAACAGATCCTCAGCTGAAACACATGCTCCTCTTTGATCAACCAAAGATCATAGTTAATCCCAGCCCATTGTGCATCCCCCCAGGTCTCCTGGCAATGTGCCCCAGCACAGGCCATAAGTGGCACATGCACAGCTAGCTCCTGTCCATCCCCAAAGGGTATGCCACTTCCAAACTGCCTCTCATTTAATGCATTTCACAAAAATCTGTGCAAAGCAAAGCGCTTGCCGCCCCCCCCAACACAGCTCTCACAGTGAATCAGCTCAGGGCCGTGCTGTGCTAATCCTCTGCAAATATGCAGGTTTTCAATTTGCTTTTAAAGTGCCTCCAAGGAAGGAGGTGTCAGATGCGAGTATCTCAGTGCAGGGAAAATGAAACCTTTCTCCTAGCCAGGGCATTCGCACGAGCCCTGCAGCAGCGTGGCCCTGGCACTATGTCCACATCCACACGGGTCCCCCTGCAAAGAGCTACAGACTAAATTGCTCGCTGGCCTCCTTCCACCAAGGGGGATCTGGCCCCATGGTGGAGGCAGAGCTCGAAAACCATTTCCAGATCTCATAGTATCAATCCACAATGGCACAGACTGACCTGCAGATGGGAGGACAGCTTCAGGCATGTCCCACTTGGAAGAGAGGAGACCATTCCCAGCACACACTCCCTCACAGTCTGTCTCAGCAGCTGCCCTTCTTGCCCTCCCCAAGAACTGCAGATGATAATCCCAGCCATGGTCCCAGACCGTGGCCACCTCAGGACTCCCTGACCAGCAAGCCCTTTTCCTTTTGCACCTCCAATCCAGAGCCTGTGACGGGGTTGGAACAAGGCAGCACAAGCAAAGTCTGCTGGTACCCACAGCTGGATGGCCTTTCCAACATTTTCATGCCCACACATTAACAATTTCAATCTCACTTGTTGCCTGTCGCATTGGGAGAGCTGCAGCCTGCTCCCCAGTCCCCTCTGCACCAGCTGCAGTCTGGTGGAATAAAAATGACCGATTAAGCTCATGGCACATGGCTTGGTGAGGCCGGAGGGAAAAGCACATCCTGGAGAGGAGGAGAGAGGTAGTGCTACCCAGAGAGAAACACAATAGCACGGAAAGTTAAAATCTGTTGTTTGCCCAGCTATCCAGCAGATTTCCAGGAGTGCTGAAATAGCCTTGCAGATACAGTGCTCCTTTGGCCAGGGCAATCTTAAGAAGAGATGTGTCCAGAGTAAAACACCTCTGACAGCTAGCCCCAGTCAGCCCCCACTCCACAGGTTGCCCTTCAGACAGAGGTGGGTTGGATGGCACAGTTACATGGGTCCTTGCATGTGGCCAGCCTGTGTGTGCGCTCTTGCTCAGTGCATTGCAAAGGGGACACACCAGAAGAAGCACGTTTATACATGGATGGTGCCTTAAAAATCCCCTCCATACAGTAGAAGCCTACAAGAATGGGTAAAGTCTGCCTCTGCAATGCCGAGTCAGGCTCTCCACCGGGCCATCTGTGTCCCAGACACACAGCTTTGCTCCCTCCAAGGACTGGCCTTGCTCTCCCTTCCCCAGACTCTGCATCTTTCCCATCAGCGGTTCACTGCCCCACAGGGCAGCTAGCCACACACAGGAGGCCCATGCTTGGAGCTGTCATTATGTGAAGGGGCTCACTTGCCCCTTCCCCGAAGGCCATGCAGATGCCCTCTGGAACTCAAGGGCTGCTTCTAGCTCTTAGTCCCCTGCCCTAGCTCATATTAGTCTAGCAGTGATAGCCACATCACATCCGTGTCATGCTCCCAACCCTGGGATCTTAATTGGGATCCTCATAACTGTAGTTTTTATTGTCCCAAAGATGAGGAGACTGAACCTCCGCTACCATGTTAAAAGCAGGCAGCTGAATTCTTTAATACTCCTGACCCCTCTGGCTAACTGAATACATCTAGAAGAGGCGAAGGCTTACAAGGAAATTGGGAAACTCTAGAAACACAAGGGTTAATGTGTGGGAAGGTGACTGGTGTGTCCTCTTTACCGTAACCGCTATTACATCACACTAATGTTGCTGCTGACTGAGAAGCAGCCACAGCATCTGCTCTGCCATGTTCCCTGCGGAGCTGGAGGACCCCAGCATGGAGCCAAAAGCTGGGGCCGACCCACCAAAATCCAGCAGGACATGAGAGGCTGATCCTGTCCACTGTAGCAGAATCTCATTTGCAAGATGGTCCTTTGGGTCATCGCAGATGCTACGATGCTGCCAGCATCTCCTGACACAGCATGTCCATGTGGGTTGGGCCCACATGGAAAGATGCGGACAGGAATGGCCCCCGGGTCGGTGCTGGGATGAAACACTCTCCGAACACCACCTTGCTGGGAGAGTGAGCTGCACTGTCAGAACAACGCAATTAGCCACTTAATTCTTAATGTTAATTAACTTTCGCTTGCTCTAGCACCTTTGTCAAGGTATTGCCCTGCTCTCTGGGGTGCTCTTGGGAAAGCAATTATATGCTAGTTACTTTGCAATTAATTACAGCTTTAAGAAGGCCGTGGGAGGGTATCTCTTCCTGTTTGATCTTGTAAATGCTTCATTAAAGGCCCAACAAGGAATAGAATATTTTTGTAGTTTTGCTCACCTGGCAACCCTGTCCTTCTCCCCTTTGAAAAGGCAGTGGTGGTAGGCATTTATACTTTGTTTTAGAAAAGAAAAAAAGAAAGACCAAAACCAATGGAGTTCATCTGGTACGCACACCACCTCTGTTGCTTTCCCCTGACTACACAGGCTGCTAACTTTAATGCTGAGAGTCTCTAGTATTAATAGGGAAGGATGGGTGACACTTTCTTAATGAAACAGGTTTTCAGTAGAAAGGCTGCAAATGAAACCAAACTTTTCACAGTGCTTGCAAACCTAGGAAATGTTGACTTGTGGTCCAAAACCTGGAGAGTATTTTGACTGAGATCAAACACTGACCACATTCAGTCACCCGATAAAAGCTTTTAAGCCAAGAAATGGCAACTTTAGGGTTTACCACTGATAAGTATTTAATGAAAGATCCTGAGGGTTTGGGTTTTTTTAATTAATCCATTGGAAAAAATAATCCTTTTAGAATTTTCTCAGAGAAAGTGCCATTTTAAAAGCCTGTTCTACTGAAGAGATGCAGTTTAATTATACAATAGCTCCTTTGTTTTCTGCATTCTCACCCAGTTTCACAGTGAATTGAGCAACTGCCACCAAAGAATGTGTTAAATGAATAATTGACACGGCTGTGTTTTCTGCAGCAAGGAGCAGAATCTGACCTCTTGTACAGGGCACACCCTCCGAGTGAAGCACGACAATGAAAGATAGCCATGGTGGATGGGAAGAGGAGCTGCCAGGTGCAGAAATCCCTAGTTTGAAGCCATATCTCCATGGGCTGGTGACCCTTGCCTAAAGCGATCCACTGGCAGGGTGTCCTGGTGTCATCACGTCCTTGACTCCAACTGGGCTGCATCAGTCAAAAGAGTGGGCCAATTTGGCCAACAACCTGGGACGCCTTGCCAAGACGGCCTTTGTCCCATCCTCGCTAGCCCTTGCATGGCCGCCTTCTCCCCCTCCATCACCCAAGTGCTGGTGCAGGGAGTGTTTGCACCATACGGTGGGTTTCTGCTCTCCAGCTGGCACTCCCACTCGGAGGAGCTGTCTTTCCATGAGCATCCTCTTGGGGAGGGGGGAACACAGCAGCTCAGATAAACCTCTTGCTTGGATTATTTTGGACACTGCTGGCAGCTGGAGCGTGTCGGAGGTGCTATGAAGCCTGGCAATGAAGTGAGGGAGGAAAAGGAAAGAACAGATGAAGAGAGGAAGAAAAGAGTATTTACTTGGGGCTGCCTTTGCTGTTTCTGCATCTCTTAGCTTATCTACTGTATGCTGAAAAATTTAGCCTTTGTTATGCTAATGTTGCTCTTGTCAGCACAACCGGCATGGCTGTTCCCACCTTTCCCACCGTCTGCTCCCGACAGCACCTTCTCACTCGAGTGGAAGCACCAAGTCAGCAGAACAGACAGGGCCATCTCTACCCACACAGCCTGCGACTGCAGGGACTTTTTGTCTAGTATTGCAGCTTCCCGCTTTCTTCTTCTCCCTTTGAACCAATGCAGGGAAAAAATGAAAGGAGCGGTTGAAAGGAAGGCGCACACATGCCAGGGAAGGCTGGGAGGTAGCTCGGGTGCTGCGGCATTGCCCAGTCCCTACGGGCAGCATTGGCTGATCTCCTGCCCTGATGGGTTGGAAGGGGAGGACGCTCACCCCATGCGTCATCTGTCAGGGTGCAGGGTCTATTTGGGCTGTCAACTCCACAGGGCTGTATGAGGCTGTAGAGGGATAAAATCCCCCGACTTGCACAGAAATGCTCCACACAAACAGCAAACCCTCCACACCAACCCACAGCAGAACATCTGACTGGAAATGGAAGTGTCCGTGCAGCTCTGCCCACCGCCCTCCTGCCCCTGACAGTGAGACATTTCTGGCTGCTCTCAAAAAGGTCTGAGGTGTTGTCTGCTTTCAACCTTCATTAGCAGTCTTGTTAATTTAGGCAGCTTCTCCCCTCTGCCATGGCGGCACAGGTCCATTCAGAGCTATCTGCCAACTGCAAGAGACAGATCTAATGCTGCGTTGGGTAATTCAGCCCAATAGCAAGCAGACACTACAAACTAGCCCGGCAGTCTGGTAATGCAGACGGTGCCTGGACTGACTGAGAGGGCCACGACCACCTCTTTGGCCCGCTGCTCCTTCCCAGTGCTCCTTCCCCGTCAGGGCTGTCTGCGCCAGGGAATCCTGCACTCCCGACGCCCACATGGCGAGGATAAATGAGAGCCGTCAGTCACCAAGGCTATCAATCTGCCAAGCTGCATCAAATCTGCCATAAAAGATGTTTAAAAAGAAAATTGACATTTTGTTTTATAGTGCTGCAATTTAACGAGGGGGGAATGAGGGCTGGAGGACCCATGCTTCCTCACACGGCTGCTCTGATGAGCTGTGTGGGACTTGTCTTGTTCCCAGCCCCAAGTGCTGTCCTGCCACTTTGGAGACCAGTGTCCACCAGGACTCCAGGGATGAAGGTTATGCTTTGGGCACAAAGGTTATCCGCAGCACGGGCTCAGCAGCAGCTCAAGGCTTTGCAGCAGTGTGAGGCAGAGCTGAACCCACCGTTCTGCTGATGAACGGCAACTCTGGGTCTGTCCCACTAACCAAAACCTGTGTCTTGGCCTGGGGCCAGGCACATCACATCCTACAGTAACTCATTTGGTGAGCACTAACACTGGCGGAGGTGATTTTCCCACTGCTAGGCCCCACCGAGGCAGAGATGCTGACTAAGCCTTTTCCACCACTTAGGGCAATCAGATGTCTTGCTCCCAAGTGGGTTCTTCAGTGTCTAATAAAGGTTGAGCACACCTGTAGCCTGTCCCGCAGTAGCAGTACTAACATGGCCACTTGCTTTCTCCTCCACCTACTTTCATGAATTGTGCAGCACCTGAAAATGTTGGTGACCTGCCGAGGTGCTCAGCACTGTGGATTGCAGGCAAATAGATGCTCTTTATTAAAACAGGAAGCTTTTCCCTTCTTCCCCTCTTGACTCCATCCTCCTCGCCCTGACAAAGGACAGTCCATGTTCTTGGGCTGACCCTGATGCATTACACCTTTTTTATAGAGGGGGACTCCCTAAGTGGCATGTTCCCATAAATAATAATAAGCCATAAAATCTGGGATTTATGGAGTGCCGTTCACTGAGACGCTGCCGTATACTTTACAGCCACTGATGAATGAAGCTGTGTGGTGCCCCGCAAAATACAGCAGTCTCTGCCTGTTATAGAGGAAACTGAGGGATAGAAGAAGGCAGCAGTTCCATGAAGGATGCATAGTCAGCCAGGAATGGGGCTGGCAGGAGGACCCACATCCTCCTCTGAGCTCCTGTATTGAGCTGCAACCTCAGCTGCCATCAGCGACATGGGGGATGACACACTTTATGGGCCAAATCTGCACCTGCTTTTCTCTGCCTTGCCACCCAGTGGTATACAGCGCCCCCGAGCAGTCCCCCTCCATGCTGCTGCCCCACCACATGCATTTACTCCAGGAGATCCTTCCACACCTCATTTCAAGCCTTAGTTTTTATTCCTAGTCTTCGGCTCTTAATTTCTCTCTCCTTTGTCTATTAATTAATTCTACAAAGCACTTTGGGATACATTTATTATGAATGACATAGTAGCAAATAATCTCTGCAGTTTTATTACTGTGTGACTACAGCAGATCGCCTGCTGATTGATGGCTACTTATCTGAGCAGGAGAGTGACCAGCAGCCAACGTGCATTAACCCCTCGCTTACGAGGATGTAGGTCACGTCAAGGAGTCACGGCAGTTTAATGGAAGTCTGGGCACCGTCCAAGAGGACTGGAACGGTGTGTTCTCAGCAATTTGCCTCTTTTCAGGACCTGATGTATCCTGGGAATGGGGCTTATAGACTTGTTGCAAAGAGGATCATTGGGCATGCAGGGCACTGCCTCCTTAACCCACTGGGCACTAGGTTTCATGCCTCTGGCGCTGGGCACTCCACGTGCACCTTTTGGAAATGAAAAAGCTGAAAACACTGCATGGCTGAACCAGAAGGATTTCTCCTGGCTTGGTGCAGTGGCTGCTGTCAGGCGGGGTGAAGGTGATGTTTGCAGAAACAAAGTAGATCATGGGCATGAGCAGGAGCAGAAGAACAAGGGTGGGTGAGACAGCTCTGGGATTAGAAGACCAAAACTGAGAAAGGTGCACACAATTCTGTGGTTCCAGTTCCCTCCCAGTTACCATGCCCTCATGCTCCATGAATGCCCACCGTCCAAACGCACCATGACTGGCAGTGAAATGCCTTGCCAAAAATCACCAGCCGTGCAGGGGTTCAGGCGAGGCTCAGAGCTGCAAAGTCCTGCCGGGGCTGAAACCATCTTTGGTGAGCTCAGAAGCAGGAATGTTGGCACCTGAGAAACTTTAATGCTGAAAACTAAATTTTAGATAGCTCCAGGGTCAGACAATAATTGAGAGGGA
Source organism: Haliaeetus leucocephalus (assembly GCF_000737465.1). Classification (NCBI taxonomy): domain Eukaryota; kingdom Metazoa; phylum Chordata; class Aves; order Accipitriformes; family Accipitridae; genus Haliaeetus; species Haliaeetus leucocephalus. Next base: position 2,598,586 of record NW_010972831.1, on the reverse strand, counting down.
TTTATAAGCTTTAAATTTTTAACTTTGCCATCTAAAATGGAAACCAAGTGCCTCTGTCCTCCAGCAGATCTAATTCATAGTCTCCTGTACCTCAGCTCTCCGTCTATTAAATGAATAATACTTCACGGACACACAAAGAGGGCAGATGCTAGAGAAGCTGAGGGGCTTGGAAGCAAATTTTGCAAGCCCAGTAATTACCTCATGGGGATGAAGACACCACATTCTTGCCTTGATCTTGAGAGATCAAGACGAGAAGCAAGGAAGGCCCCGAGATTCAAATAAGAAGTTCCAGCAACATGGAAAAAAATGAAGCCAAATGGTTGTCATCTTGATGGTAAGTCTAATTAGACTTGTTGCTGATAGTTTCCTTTTATTTCCTCCAGCACTTTTTCAGGCAGAAGGACAGATGTCAAGACCAGCCTCTTAAATTTCATTACCAAAGCAAGCATGGATATCGGGGAGCAAAAACTGTTTATATTCCTGCTATTTAATGGCATAAAACAATACTCTTTACAGCAACTATTAGCTGGCTAATGGCATCCCATCATTCCTCATATCAGTTAAGTGACAGATGGAGCTGACGGCATAATTAAGCCACTAAGAGTCTCATAAATTACAAAACTACCACTGAAGCACCAACCACACCAAAGGAACCATTGCAAATATGATGTATGAGGAGTGCGAGCGAACAGTCTTCATTAAGTGACTGAAAGAAAACCATTACGGGGTTTGGTCGCGCTGTGAAGAAACCTTAAAGTCAGTCACACTGCATTACTAATGACACATGTTTTGCTGCCATTCGGCCACGCTTCTGCTCACAGCTGAGCGAGGGAGGGGGGAACTGGCCTTGTCTAAGGAATGCAGTATCCACAGTGCCTGGAAAGGCTGCAAATTCAATTTCTTGATACTGGAGGTAAGGGTACTTCAGCAGGAAAAAATTGCACCACTGGAGCAGTACCTGCAAATGGGGCTTGGGTGTAGGAGAGGGTGGCAAAAATGAGTCTTTTCTCCATAATCTCCCCATCAAAAGGAGGTGGCACTTCTGTATCTCTTACTTAGGTTTACTAAATTGCCCGGTGCTAAGGATGGGGGAGTCCCAAAACACTTCACGGAAGCTGGAGCAGATTTTGCACCTGCCACTTTTGTGTTTCTAGATGCACAGTAACTAAGGACTCCTTTGTATTGCTAGCTGAACAGATTTTGTGGGAGTGGAGCTGTTTTTGACAGCGGTAAAATTTCTAGCTCATTACAAACCTAAGTGAAGGTGTTCTCCTTAATCTTTTCTTTTTACTTCATTCTGATATATAACAGGAAAATGAAATATTGAAGAAAATTATCTTGGCTAATTCTGACAGAAGTTTTTGCTGTTTCTGAGATGTGAGGAAATTTGAAATAACAACTTTTCAACTCCCTTTCCAGAAAAATCAAGTTTTGCCCTCCTGAAATGTAGTGTATTGAGGAGCAGATCCCTGATATGAAAAAGGGATGTGGACCCTTTGTCTTTCCCCCTGGCTTTGCCTCCACTTAGGACCACAGTGTTCAAGTAAAGGAAACCAGGAGCAAAGGAACAGTGGGATTCCTGCTGTTGGATTTCCTTGAACTCCCCAAAGAACCATACTAAAGACCAACGTTAAGCCCTTGAGGAAGGGGAATGCTCAAACAACGGTGCACTGGATTTTAGAAGTCCACTTAGATAATCTTTTGGATGCCACAGGCCCAGGATGTATGAACATCTCCCTCTGGTTATACGGAAAATGGACATCTTTCCAACTCCTCAGACAGCTCTACCCACAGCATTGCTAGCTTCTGGGAGAAGAAAGCCTTGTAAATGATAAGTTATAAATAGGCTTTTATTTTACAGTCCAACACCATGACCTGCAATGATACGCAGATCATTTTAGCAGAATATTATCCCTTTGAATTTTAAATTAATTTAATTTACAGGACTAAGGATAGTGGAAGAGAACTATCCATGGAGATATTATTTCATCAGAAAAAAAATCACACAGAGAAATCTGTAGCTCAGACAAATAGAAGCACATTAAGGCCAACAGTGAATGATGTGAATTTACCAGGGAATTATATAGAGAGGGTAAGGGAAGTGGCAGAATTTACATTTGGTGCCTGTGTTTATTGCTTACAGCTGAGCATTATAAATAATAAACTGGGTTCTTACTGCCTGTGCTATGAAGTTGTATTTTTCGCCTTCCTCCCCCTCTTCAGATCTTGTGGATTTTGTGAAATGCACAAACTACCTTGGAGAAGGAGCTGAAGGAAATGATTTGCTGGATGGCAGGTGGGGGTCAGGGAAAGGAGTCACAGAACAGGTGGGAGAAGAAGAAAACCCAAATTTTCCTAAAGCAGAAGTTGCCATGAGTGTTGTCCTATCAAGTGGTGCCCCTCAGGGATCTGATTTTCAGGACATGTCTTTGAAAAGCATGTCCTTTCAAAGCTTCCTAGATCAGGCCTACAAAATGGCTGGGTTTTTCTAACCATGTGGCCTCAGAGGCTGTGTGCTGGCTGATTTTCATATGGGACATTCCTGTCCCCTCACTCCCCTCAAGCCCAGCTTTACAGAGACCAGCACCTCATCTGAAGAGGTGCTGAGCCAAAGGGAAACAAGGTTTGGAAACCCTCCAGCGATCTCCTGCCTCGGGCTGGGGGCAAGACCAACTGCTGCGTCATTTCTGAGAGGAAGCAGCCCACCCTGGAATGATGTACTCAGGGCAATTCTGACTTGGCTGAAATCATCTCTGCTTTGGGTAGTGCTTTCCAGCATCCCAAAAGCACCTCATAAATGAGATCAGTGAATTTGTCATCAAGATAGGAATGCCGAGGCTGACGTGCGGAGGGACAGAGTGGCACGACAACTGCCCAGACACACAACCCAATCTGCCCCATGCGCCAGACCAAAGCCTGCCCCAGGGACACAGCTAGGTGGAGGGCACTTACTAAACACCAGGCTCTCTCACAGTGAAACTCATACCTGCCAAGGAAAAACTCCCTGATTCACAGCTGCCCATCAAAAACTAAATTTGCAGATTTGGGCTGGTGGTGACCATAAGGAACTCCCCAATAGTGGTATACAACAGGACCCTCCTGCTGACTTTTCCAGCCTAAACATCTGCCTTAGGTGCCTCTGCACATGGGGACCCCGCTTGCAGGCAGCTTTCACCCCAGCATCAGCCCCCCAGGCCAGGATCCACACAGCAGGGAGGGCAGGAGCCGTGCTGCTCCAGGTGCTCATCTGAGCCCAAACCTTAGCAGAGCTACCCATGCAGCAGGCAGGTGCCTGGCCTTTCCGTGTCTCCATTTTCCTATGCGTAAAGGGAGCAAAGGGCACCAGCCTCCTCTGTAAGTGAGTTGAGATCTAACCAGGAAAGAGCCATGCAAGATTTTTGGGTCATGAAGCAGTGCTGCTGCTGCACTTCATTACCATCCTCTGGTCTCTTTTCTTTTCCAAACTTGATCCCTTCCTTGGCTCTGCTGTGGCCTTAATTCTGCTCCTTCATCTCTCCCCCTTGTCCCCATGGCCTTTGCTTCGTGCCTCTGCCCATCGCAGTGTACTGCAACACCAAGCCCTCTGCAGAGCTCCTGCAGCTGCTAATGGCAAGTTATTTTCTTTCTTCCCTGTAGCAAGAAAGAAAAAGGAAATTTGACACTGATTTATTTCCAGTTATTGTCTGCTCCTCCAATAGTGGTTCATTTGGAAAGTTTAATCACTAGGTAGCTTGTTCTGCTTTCTCACAGAGCATCTTTTGTGCTGCAAGACACATTGCGCATTGTGTTCTTTCCCTAACACAGTTTTCCTGGAGTGAGCTTTAAAAATCATTTTCCTGGGCCACTTTTCTTCTTGAATGTTTAAAGCACTTTTTCTTTGTGAATCCCTGGCTCTCCTCCCTCACAACTCTTCTTTTTGTGATCTGCCTTGACTGTGCACGGTCCAGTCTAAAATTCAATGAAATCAGCTGACAGATCTTTTAGTGGCATCAGGTTTTGGGTCTACCCCCTAGAGAAGTCAGAACCTAAGATCAGCTCAAACCACAGCATGCAGATGTTAGCAGGCTGAGACTACCCTTTCTTGCCTACACTGAATTCCTTCCAAACCTGAGTGGGTTAACAAAAGAAAAGAAATAAGGCAAAATAAGAAACCACTGTGCTTTGATATGTAATAACTATCGCCACAGAGAGAAACTACTCCAAAACTAGCAAAGACAACTCTTGCTTGTGTTGCTGCACAGGTGATGCACATAGGTACAGTAAAGTTTGGCATGTTCACGTGCAGATCTTTGTGATTCCTGGAAGTACCGGGTTCATTGCATGAGTGGTATGTTACATGAGGACACATTTCTCTTAGGGAAATCCCAGAGAAGGCAGCCCTGCCTTGGGCTCTCTCACTAAGGCTGACTGGAGTAGGTTTACAGGACTGTCCATCTGTAATCCTTCTGGATTTCAGTGGCTGGACTTGGCACACAGTCTACACATGTGTACGTGTGTGTAATGATCTATTCAGACAGTACCCAATTATGTCTTCTGTACATTGGCAATACTCCTAAGGTCTTGGAGATCATTTAATTAATTACACTGTACCATTTCATCTACATCCATTTCAACAGCCCCGACTATGAAAATACCATCCTCTTTTTCACTGAGACAGGAACAAAGGTGCCCATGTGAGAAGTCTTTTTTAAAAGGCTTCCTTTTAATTTATCTTTTTTTTTGCTTCAGCAGTGTTGAGAGGATGCAGTGGGGTTCATTTCAGGTAAGAAATAGGAGGAGCTGTTGAGGATGAAGCTGTGCAAAGACCAGGCATGGGAACAAACTGGTACAGCTCAGTAGGCTGTCTTGCCTCCCAGCTAAAGGTTTGGAGATGATGCCTAAAGCAGAGCAGGAGGCTGGGCTGTCGGAGGAGCAGACACCAACAGGAGGAGTGTGCACAAACCCCCTCTCTGGTTAATTACACTTGGGGTCAAGGGCCTGTGATTTAGTCCTTTCACCCCACTGGAGCTGAGTGACATTAGCATGTAGGGTGGGCTAAAAAAAATTCCAGATTTATCTGCATTGGCAATATTCAGTTGAAAAAGCCAAAGCAGAAAGCAATATTCCCCTCCACCCCAAGTCTGAAATACTTTAGTGTGACATTTTTCATAGGGACCACTCTAATTTGTCAGCTCACAGGGCTCATTCTCTTTTCACACGGACTCCCATTATATACAACCATACTCAAAAGGGTAAAACCCTCCCACTTTTCATTTGGGGTTGAACAAAGCATTTCCTTTAGTCCCAAATGAAATCATTGCTGATTTCTCCATCCACTAAAAATTCGAAACTACAAAAGAAAACTACCCACTCTGGCTTGGTCTGAAATGAATTCATTTCCCAGCTTGTTTGGGAATGGCAGGTGTTAGAGCCAGATTGCAATGCAGGTAGTAAATGAGCTCATCAAACTTTAGTCAGCATAAATTCCACTCTGGACTAAATGAATCCAGTCTTCACTCTTTCTATAGTCAGCCAAGAGCAGGGGCAAGCCTGGGAGCAACAGCTTTGTGCAGGGAGCCTTGGCTGCTAGCTGGAAGGCTTGAACCTGGGATTTCTTGTTGCACCAGAGATCTCAACTGCAGGAGATACTCCCTCTCCAAGATTTTTGGAGGAGGGAACTGAGCCCAATACACAGGGATCACAAATCCCCCCAATAAGGCATGTGTGCACCAGACTTCACCTCAAATCCTGGGCTCATTAATGAGAAACACAAGAGGCACCTCTTAACTGCTGTGTGTCCTAAATGGCTCTGCTCCTCTTTATTAGCACCTCCAGCTTTCTGCAAGAAGAAGGGAGGAATAAACAAAAGGTATGGTTCACAGATATGCCTGACTGACCTTGGTAAGTCAACACGACCTCAGCTTGTCTGTCTAATGAGTCAACTACATAATTATGGCTGTCTCAGGGAGAGGCTAATAAGTCCCAGGTATGTGAAGTGTCACCAGCCAGTGGCAGGCCTCTGCAGCAGGATGGGAGAGGTTGTACTTGCGTTGGAGGCTGAGGGATGCAAGCAGGAGGGAAGGAGGAGGAAGAGGTAGGAGGCAGAAGGTTGAATTTTGGCTGCCTCTGCCTCAGGAACTGCTCTGTGGCATGGATCCATTTCCTTTGTGCCCAGGGACTGTTGTTTAAGGATGGATCCACCTCTCCACCCAAAATCCATGCATTTGGGCTCCCTCTGCTGCTAAAGCAGAGATGCTTGCTTGCAGTGGACATTTGCTGTAGCTGGAGGGGATGACAAAATTTCTGGAGAAGGTGCTTCTGCCTTTTCACTGCCTGTAGAGGAAGCCCAGGGGGCTACCTTGGATTTGAGATTTGGATGGTTAAAGAAAAGGCAATCCAGCTAAGCCGTTTCATACAGCAGCCTCAAGTGGGAAAATCTCTTTTAAGAACAAGTGTCTGTGTCCCACAGCCCCTGCGCTCCACCTCTCCCCACCGTATTGTGTGGCACTGGGACAAACACACAGGAATCCTGCTGCAGGGAAAGGCTAAATAACTGAAGTACAGACTGAAGCAGTAAGAAGGTTTTGCTGTGCCATGGGACATCTCTAAACAATCCTGTCCTATGTGGGATCATTTTCCTCCCATCGCAGCCAGACACAAGCCCTGGTGTCAGGAAGCTCAGGCTTTACGCTCCTAAGCAGGAGCTGCCATCCCATCATGCATGTGCAGGGAAATGCCTGTGTTTGTTGCTGTGAGCACGGCAATGCTGCAAACCCTGCAACCTCTGCGTATTACCACAATACTACCAGCAATATCTGCCACTTATGCCTTTGTTCTTTCTGATGAAAGGAGTCCTGAATTTGCACATGATGCAATTTATTTGCCTTTTTTTACAAATATACTTCCCTTTCCTCCTCCCTCATTCTCTTCTTCCCTGAGATAATATTGACACCAATATCCATAAAGGAGAATATTAAAATAACCTTTTCCATTACATCCTAATTTAACTACTTCTCTGCGTTGCATGACACACCTGGCTGTCTTTGTCTGTTTGTAATGTGCTCCTTCATTCCTTTCTTGAGAGTCCCTCTATTCCATCAAATTCCTCCTCCTTGCACACTAAGCTGCAGATTACTTTTTCATAAGATGCAATTTCACCCAGATCTCATTACTTACTCTCTTAATGTATTTTCTGTATTTGTTTCATCTACAATTTCTCTTGTGCTCTGTTCTGCTGATAAAATAGTCATTTGAGGTGCTGTGGAAAGCAACTTGCTAGAGTGCATGGAATCATAGAATCATAGAATGGTTTGAGTTGGAAGGGACCTTAAAGATCATCTCATTTCAACTGCCCTGCCATGGGCAGGGACACCTTCCACTAGACCAGGTTGCTCAAAGACCCATCCGACCTGGCCTTCGACACTTCCAGGGATGGGCCATCCATAACCTCTCTGGACAACCTGTTCCAGTGCCTCACCACCCTCACAGTAAAGAGCTTCTTCCTTACACCCAATCTAAATCTACCCTCTTTCAGTTTAAATGCATTACCCTTTGTCCTATCATCATATGCGTTTGTAAAAAGTCCCTCTCTGGCTTTCTTGTAGGCCCCCTTTAGGTATTGGAAGGCTGCTCTAAGGTCTCGCCAGAGCCTTCTCTTCTCCAGGCTGAACACCACCAACTCTCTCAGCCTGTCTTCATAGGAGAGCTGCTCCAGCCCTCTGGTCATCTTTGTGTCCCTCCTCTGGACTCATTCCAACAGGTCCATGTCCTTCTTATGTTGGGGGCCCAGAGCTGGATGCAGGACTCCAGGTGGGGTCTCATGAGAGCGGAGGGGAAGAATCACCTCCCTTGACCTGCTGGTCATGCTTCTTTTGATGCAGCCTAGGATATGGTTGGCTTTCTGGGCTGCAAGTGCACATGGCCTGGTCACGTTGAGCTTTTCATCAACCAACACCCCCAAGTCCTTCTCCTCAGGGCTGCTCTCAATCCATTCTTCACCCAGCCTGTATTTGTGCTTGGGATTGCCCTGACCCACATGCAGGACCTTGCACTTGGCCTTGTGGAACTTCCTGAGGTTCACACAGGCCCACCTCTCAAGCCTGTCAGGGTCCCTCTGGATGGCATCCCTTCCCTCCAGCATGTTGACCACACCACACAGCTCGGTGTCATCAGCAAACTTGCTGAGGATGCACTCAATCCCACTGCCCATGTTGCCGACAAAGATGTTAAACAACACTGGTCCCAATACCGACCCCTAAGAACACCACTCGTCACTGGTCTCCACTTGGACATCGAGCCATTGACCGCTACTCTTTTGAATGTGACCATCCAGCCAATTCCTCATCCACCAAGTGGTCCATCTGTCAAATCCATGTCTCTTCAATTTAGAGACAAGGATGTTGTGCAGGGCAGTGTCAAATGTTTTGCACAAGTCCAGATAGATTAACTAAAACTCTTTTTATTCTTGATTCGATATTCATTCTCTGTGTCTTCAGCCTGCCAGGCAGAATGAGACCCAGTATGTGTATGGTGCAGAAAGGATCATAGAACATAGCCTTCTTGATTTATTAACATCTATCTGACAGTGGCATTTAAGCTCGCCAGGAACCAGGGGCAAGAGGAGTGTGGGGAAAGAAATTCACTGAAAATGCTGGGTTTTCAAGCCAAGAGATGCTGAAGTTTTAGGAGGATGCTGTAGTGCTCCACAAGAGGTGAAGTTCACTGTAGATACCTTCTCTCAGGCTATACTACCGTCTCGCCTTACTCTCAGTAGCCAGGAATGGCAGAGAGATGGTAATTTCAATGCATCGTTGGAGATGGGAGTCTACTTGGGAGCCCCTGACCCAAAGAGGACATGAAGAATTGACTGCCTCCAAATTACAGGTCTTGCCCAGCATGATGTCAGCCCACCTAGATGGAAATTGTTCCATTTTGCTAGAATTACAGCAGTTGTGGACTGGACATCTTCCACTTTTCGGGTGTTCTGGGAGAAAAGTGAAAGCAACTTTTCTGGGGAGAGATGACAATGTTCAGGAAATGAGCTATTTTCTGAGAAAAAAATCACCACAAGTTTTAGATGAACAATCCTCACCAATTGGGAACTGCAGAGGAGCACCATCTACATTGACCAGAGTTACAGCTATGGACCCCATCTGCCAACCCACCCTCATACTGACATAAACTTCTCCCCACGCAGCCCCACTGGGGCAGAAGTGAACAAGGGAGGAAAAGGGTAGAAGAGGTGTCTGCAACACCAGGGAGACAGATAAAATGAGGAGGTCCTTTTGAAGTTGAAGTGGGAGCCAGTGGCAGGATGAGGGAACATATCTATCTCTACTACATGTGTGAATCCTTCAATCCTGATGGACTTGGATTATTCAAATCTTGTTGGGCTTGTGTAGGAGTTGCTGTCGAGCTCCTGTTCCCAGAGCATATTTAAGCCCAGCGCTGGTTTGCCCCCTTCCCTTTATATTCACTGCTGGACCCACAACCGCAGGCAGACAGCAGCATTGCTGGTGGCAGTGGACAGGACACAGCGCCTCTGTCCTGAGATATCTAGCTGACAAGGGAACGTAGCAGCACAGCCTGTTCTCAGAAAAGAGGTATTTGCCGTAAGAGGCTTAAAGTGCAAGTTTGGGGTCTGGCCTGAACTCAAGCCAAAAAGAAAAAAAAAAGAAAACCCTGTAATTACAGGCAATATTTTTACTCTGCAGAAGATTAACAGGTCAGGAGAAGAATTTAAGTCTCCTTCTTTCCTGAATTCCAATTTAATAGCAAATAATCCTGCCCCTGAATGCAAAGAAAATATATTACCCTGGAGAATTCTGGTGAAGTTCAAAGGAGGTCAGACAACAAAAAGGTCAAAAATTAAACAGATGGCATTCTCTGATGGTGTATACAAAAAAAAAAGTGATCTGCCTTCCTTTTCCATACCTACACTCCTCCCCTACCATCAAATACCACACATATACCCCTTCTTGTTTGTTCTGTGGCTAAAATAAGAGTCTGAAGTTGCTAGCACTCCCTATCCTTCAGTGATGTTCAGGCAAGCGCACCATTTTTAATGTGTCTGGAGGGAGGAATTTATTAAAGAGGCACTGCATTAAAAATATGCAAATGTTCCCAGTAACTACACAGGCCCATGAGGAAGCCAGATGAAATGTCATCCCTCCCTTCTCCCTTCCCCATTTTTATGCACTGAGATGGTTTATGGTTCTTCCTGTTTTATACTGTAACTGGGAGCATGGCAGATATTTAATCTGTTTGGAAATAATTGCAGCAATAATGATTATTTTATTGGGTTTAACTACATTCTAAAAAAAGGAGATGCTGCAGCAATGACACGCCAAGAAATAGAGAAAGAGAAAAGATGCTCTGAGCATGTATGCAAGGTTTTATACCCCTCTATTTGCACGCAGGCAGGCAGGCATGGGAGGACACCTGCGTGATGCATGTGGACGTGAGGGAGCACGTGAAAGCATGTCTGGGTGAACGTGTAATGGACTTACTTACATAGAGCATGTGCCTAAATATTCATAGACGTAAACATAGTTGGCTACGCCTGTGTACCCTGTGCATGGTGTGTTTAGGTGTGTATGGACATACTACTACCAGCATAATTGGATTAGCTCTTGTGTCTAACAGAGACCCTTCAAAACAACTGGGTAAATTCGCAAGAAAGAATAGCCATTGCATGATCTGTGGGATGTAACAAAACACAATGCCAAAACCATTAGCATAAAGCTGTGCTATTCGGAGGTGTCGTTTGCTGCCCTGCTATGTCATGGAAAAGACCACAGTGATGCAGCGATCTTGGGACTGCCAGACACTGCAGATGGGCCCAGACTCAATCCATCCCACAGCTGAGAAAGTTTGGCCTAAAAATAAACCTTCTTCTAAGGCCAGAAGTCCTGCAGAACAGGAACAACTCTCCCTGCCAGTTCAGACCATTATAGCTGAAAAAACATCTTGACTGAATCACAAGGTTGACATTTCATCCCTTTCCAGCTCCCTCCTAAACTCACTTGGGGCTACTTGGCAGGTGAAGAGCAGCTCTTTACTCAATAGCAATGGGGCTTCACTTCAGCTCGACGACAACAGGGCTGGGAGAGCTGCAAGTGATGCTCTGATCTGGTACTTGTTTCTAGCACTCCATCGCTACCCTCATCTCTTAAGAAGGAAGTTTTCTGCAGTAGGAACTTTGCAGCAGTTTATTGCACATTTTACACAATAGGAGCCAAGCTGCCTGTGACCTCCAAACCGGACTGTATCTCTAAAATTAATTGCTCATCCTGAGCTTTTACAAAGTTCTCCCTTTCAGAGTGCAGCAGGACAGGCGGGGCATGGGGAGAGGAAAGACCATTAATTTTCTGTTTCTCTAGATTTCCTCTTTGAAGCTGCTGTGTTACACAGCCTCAAGGCAGCTAAAAGCCACAGCGAGATGGACTCTGTGGTGTTAATCCCAGAGAAAACACATCTCTCAAATTCTTTTTATATCTTCCCAACCTTCCCAAATCCCTGCCTAATACCAAGCTTCGGAGAGCTTTCTTTTTCACATTTCCCCCGATTTTTCCATCCTCCCTGTTACCCCCCTCCTTTTCAGCTGCTGCAGTGGAGCTGGGCTGTCGGAAAAGCAAATATCAGCGCAGCCCTGCAGCCCTGCGAGGACTCAGCAATGACAGCTTGAAGGAAGGGCAGGTATTCTTACACACTGCATCATGGCAGCACATTTGTATCCGGCAGCATTTGATGGTACCAGCTCCAGATTAGGACGGGCTGCACTACGCATCTTTGGGGGTTGCTCAAGCTGTAGTGAAAGGAGAGGTCTTTGCCAGGGTCATACAAAGAAACTGTAGCAGGACTCGAATTCAGGCCACCTGCAATCACAGCTCCTGAGACCTCGTGGAAGGCAGTGAGTTGTTCTTCATCTCCTTGCTTGCAGCAAATTTTCTAAGGTGTATAAGGAGTAGCATAACTTAATTAGAGGAGCATTTAGAGACATCCTGCACCCTTTACTGTCCTATTCCCTCTCCAGGAGCCCAGCTCAGCCAGGAAGCACTGGGATTAGGCCAAGCAGGTACTGAAACTGAGATGTCTTCTGAAATCTCCTGCATGAAAACCAGCTATTGTGAAACGCAGCCTCCTTCCTCTCCCCATCAGTGCGAGTCCTTGCCATGGCATGCTGGAGTTCTTGCTGTGGCATGCTGACAACGGCTATCAGGGGGAGCAATGGATGCACAAGGTCGGGGCAAATTTTGGATGGGCAGGAGGAGTACACTCCCACGGGGATGGTGGAAGCACAGGAAGACACCGGTGTCTGTAACTGGTCTTCTCCAGGGATCCTGAGCTTTGTGTCCAGCATGACTCTTGGAAGAGGAGGTGAAGCTTTCCATCATGCAGCCCAGCTGCCAGCACCACCCAAGACCTTAAGGCTTTCAGCAGGAGCAGGTGGATAAAGGGGACACCTGACTCTCAGTGTGACCCCTCATGAGCAAGGCGCCCTTGGCTTTGCAAAGTGGCTTTTCTCAACAGAGCAGCTCTAGTTCCCCTTCCAGAAAAAACTTTCAATTTTCAACAGCTCTCGGTCATGAAAGTGTTCTAAGCACCAGGTTCTGCCTCTCCTTCAGGTTTAATGGATAGCTGCAATGTGTGAAACCCCAATCACTTCTACAGCATCTATTTATCTCTCAGAGGCTGCGTTGTTAAACCCCCATAAATATGTTTTCTGTCAGCAACTGGTGCTTAATTATTATATAATAACTGTCTTAATAAATAGAAATGCCTTATCTGAGGCACTTCATTTAACAGATGAGACATCATCTTCCCTCCCATAAATCCTGCAGCAGATCGAAATGTCAGAGGGTCTTAAAGCTGTGATGGGAGGTGACGCTAACATCCTTGTTTACAGGGAAAGGGAACATCTCCACAAGGTTTTCTCAGACCAGCACAGCACCCACATGTTTGAGTTTATGACAGTGTTTGGAGCCCATCAAGCCAGAACAATTTGTCCAATTAGAATTCAGACAGTGTAGATGTAAACAGTATAATTACCAACATGGTGAAAAGAAAATTTTGGGAAGAAAAATGACAAGATAATTCAATTCCAACAGTTCCTTCCAGGGAGCAGAATCCCTTCTCATCCCCAAATACAGAGCACAGTATGACACAGGGTCTACAAATAAGGTGTCAGAGGTTTTCCATGACCACTGCAAACACTGCAACACTTGCCTGGGCTTCACCAACATGCATTAACCAGAGCTTGTTGCTTAATGTCATCTCCTTTCATCTCAATTAACTTCCCTTCTTTTTTCTCCCTCCTGACTACTCAATTAAAAGTGTGACCAAAAGTTAATTACTCTAATTCAATTTAGCTACAATTCCTGTGGGGGAATAGAGAAGAGAGAGTGGGTGAGGGGTTAGAGAAGGAGCTAAGGCAAAAAAGCTGTGGTAGAGACTCCTGAAGAAACAGCAGGTCTTGTGAGCTTAGCTCTGCTTACAAGAAGATGACCAGCACACCTTGCTCATGCCTTGCACAGACCCTGGGAAGCACGACTCGGCTAGCAGGGAAAAGTGTAATCCCAAATGGTGCTCCGATGGGTGGAGCAGTAAGATCTAAGAACAAGAGATGTAGAGCAGGAAAACGATGGTGGATGGTTGGATGGACAGATAGATATAGACAGGCAGCTCTGCAGAGGGACTCATAGAGGGTTGTGCATGGGGATGGGTGGACAGAGGAGCAGACAGAGAAATTGGGAGTAAAAGGTGAAGTGCAAGTCTGACTTCCCTGGCAAGCTGTCCAAATGTATTCTGCTAATTAACCTCCCCATAACATCCTGGCAGGGTTGCAGACTAATTAGAAACCCCTCTCCTATGTTGGTAAGCAATCCTGACTTGGGCACTCAGGGCCACAGCCCTCAGATTGGGGACATATGGCAGCTGAATGTGCCAGACGAAGCAGCATGGCTTGTCGGAAAATGTCGGCAGCTGGGAATGAGCAGTTCGGCTCAGTCGCAAGCCCTCTCCAGTCTGCTTCCCTCACCGCCTGCAAACAAAAGGGCCTTGAGTGCAAATCAGAGGCACTTCTTGGCAGTAGAGCTGGACCAGCTTATGTCAGAGGTGGAAATCAGGACACCAAACTCCCAGCTCTGCCAAAGTTACTCTCCACTCCCTTTTAGCCTTGAAAACAAATACAAAAACGTGTCATCAGCAAACTTACCTACCTCTCTAGTCAGCCCCAGCCACAACCATTAGTAAATAGACTGAGCTATAGTCCTATCTAATGCTGACCTGCAAGAACCCCTTGACAATCACAATTTCCCCTGCTGAGAATTGCCCATTTCTTCCTATTCTCTCCAACAGCATTAATCTATCACAGGGATTTTAACTTGCACCCCCCTGGTCACCATCATGCCTTGATAGCTCTCTGTCAGGGTCTTTATCAAAAAAGGCTTTTGAAATTCAAAAGAAGGAGTGTGTGTATATATACTCTTCTCATTCCCTTTTATCCACTGGTCTCTTAACTCATCCAAAGGATTTAAGTGGGTTGGAGAAACACAATTTTCTTCAGCAGAAGTCATGCTGTCTGTCCCTTATCCTATAGAAAAGCCTAAATATAGACTCTGAAAGTCCCCGCAGCTGGGAATGCGAATGCAGCCATCCTGCTTTGAAGCTGTCTGAGACTCGTGCAGTTCCCAGATGAAGGGCTAGCTGGCTCTGTCAAAGGAAGAGACCAGTCTTTCAAAGATGCTTGGAGATACCAGGAAAGATGTCAGTGGCCCACAGATTCTCCTTTCCCTCCTACTTTTCTTAGATTTTCTTTAGCCTCTTTAGCTCCTTGTCTCTGTCAGCTTGTGATGAGGAGGAGCAAGGCAGTTCTGCAGACTACGCCCACCTGGGAAAGAAATAGGGAAAGGGCCTGATGTCAAATGGGAAACAGCTAAAATATCATGGAAGTGAGGGTCCTTAGCCAGGCACTGCCAGGCCTAGGGACACAGCCCAAGAGCATGAGGCTGTGCTGTGACCTGGAGGTCTGAAGATGGGGTTTTTGCCCAGTTGAGGCCATGTTTCAACCTGTGGAGAGAACAAAGCACTGACCCAGTGCTGATCAGTGCTGCTCCGCAGGATGCTTTGGGGACCATCAGACACCCTCTCTGGATTGACTGATAGCTGTGCATCACCCACTTGTCTTGCAGCTTTCTGGCACCCTTCCTGAAGGAGTCTGGATGTTTTGCTCATTCAGTTGCCCATAGACTGACTGTGCTCCCTTCCAAGGATCACTCAGAGCCTGCTGCCATATGGCAGGCTTGCCTGAGCAGTCCAGTGGGTTAGCACGTGGGCTCCTTTCTTGCTACTGACTTACTGTTCCAGCTTCCCTGTGCTTTGCTTTCGCCTCTCATCAGGATCTGCCTTGCCACCAGGGAATAGCTAAGAACGATAGTTATCATTGGATCCTCCGACCAGTCAGTGACACATCTGCCAGAACAGCGTACCTGGATTAAACCTCCTTCTCCACCCAGAGCTCAGATGTCTCCAGGATCTGCTATCCATTTTCTTAATGCAACTGCCTGACACTTAAATCCATGCCTATGTCTATTAGGGAAATGCATGTGTTATGAGCATCATGAATTCAGGCAGCCCTGTTAAATCTATTTGATGTATTCACTTCAACCCTAAACCCCCCTTCCCCCAAAAGTTACCTATCGGCCAGGCACTAGAGCTGTCAGGTTGTGAAGGATAACAACATTATGGGACTAACAGAGAGCAAAACATCAGGGAAAGCAGGCTTGGGAAAACAGCACTTCTGCATCAAGTGCGGGGGAAGCTTTTGAGACATCAGGCTCCACACACTGATCTGGAAGCACTTTGGAGATGTTCACTTAATGGAGATTATTGCCCTGAGGGCAAATGGCAAGGCAAGGAAGGTAAAAGCTTACATGTGCAGCTGATTTTAAGGCACTGGAGAGAGTCCCATGTTGGCTTTCACTAAGCCAGACCCAAAGCGGAGTCACTGCGTTGGCAGAGCTGAGGAGTCTGCCCAGAGCACAGAGTACTCTCTGCCTATGACTGGAGATGTCATCTCTGCACTCCAGACCTGCCCCAGGGAATTTCAGGTCTCTCAACTCAGTCGCTAGGTCCTGGTTCCTTACTTGATCTCAGGCTGCAGATGGGCCTTGGAAAGGCTCCAACACGTGCATGGAGCAGGCCAGTCTCAGCTCTGAACTGCTCTCCGGAGAAACCTCTCATGCTTTCCGCTGGCTGTAAGGAGACAGACTTCAGCTGTTTGCCATTTATTGTTGAAGAGCAAGGTGAGGTGGTGTGAACAGCCCTTCCCAGAGCACCCATGCATGCCCAGATAAGTGGGTGGAGGAGACAGAGAAGTCCATACAGAGGGGAATGTCCTTGACTGGAGAGCATTCAGATAATGCCTTCATGAGCATGGACTTCTAGGAACGACCTGCAGACTCTCTGGGCTCCGCTGACAACTGTTTCTCCTGTTTTAGGGCCTAAATGAATGTTCCAGATCTTCGCCAAATAGCATCACAGTTAAAAGACGGGTGAAATTCCCTTGGGCTTTGGCTGGAATGGGCCAAGATGTAACGATTTCCACACAAGTCACGCAGCCTTGTCTTAAGCATGTGGGCTTCCCTCCCACTCCAAGCTGCTACCAGGGCTGGGATTTTTGTTGTTTCTTTTTTTTTCTCCTTCTTCTTTTAACCTTTCTTTGAGCTCTCGCTTGCTTCCTCAGCACCTAGTGTAATTGCTTGCAGTCTCTGAGGATCCTGGTGAGGATTTATGTAACACACCAGGCAGCAATTTGAAAGGCTGCTTTTGGATATAAGAACTTAATGCTACACCAGCCTTGGGGAAAATGAGCTGAAATCCTTGGGAGGACTGTGTGGTGTTTGCTGCACGCTGCTTAAGTGAAAGGCTCTGGGGCAGCGCAGGCGCCTCTGAGCCTCCTCCCTCCTTGCACGGCGAAAAGGGGAGGAAAGAAGAGGTGTCTTTAGGCGAGTGGCTTCCTCCATGTCTCATTATGCTGTGGCTTTATCTAGAAGGGGAGTCAGAAGCAGCCAGCAAACGCTCAGCATTGCTAAGCAGTTTGCACAGAGGAGCAGAGAGAGAGAGAGAGTGTGGTTATTTTTTCCAGCAGACAGCATGGTTTTGCTGGGGTTTCCTTCTCTCCTCTTCATTTCTGGTTGTATCCAGGCCAAACAGTCTCTTGGGGTACCTCTGTTGCTTTCAAGATTGCCACCTGAGGAGGGCATCAGGACTTTGGTGCTATTGATTATTTAGGGGAGAGGTTTGGGCAGGGATGGGAGAGGGGCTACTTCTAGGAGGAGAAACAGAGAAACAATGTTCTTGTAAGGCTCTTGAGCACTACGGCCCTGCAGCACTAGAGTGCCCTGGTTTAAGGGATGCGTTCCCCTGGTTTGACAGCACAGGCTGTGCCTGGCAGGTGATGAAAGCATAGCTTTGTGCACCAGACACCCAGAAGAAACCACCCCCAGCCAGCCCAGTTAGACCTGCCATGCACCTGCTCTTTCTGTGCCTCCTCCACTGCCTGCCTACGTGAGAGTCTCCAACAGAGACTGGTTCTGGTGCCCGAAGGAACAATGTGTTTTCAGGAAGGCTGAAATTTTTCACTTCAACTTTTCCTTAAACTAGAGTTTATAGTTTTTTCCCTTTGAAAATCATATTTGCCTTACTTTACTTTCCAATCAGGTTGCTGATGGAAATAACACTGGAGCAATCAAACTGTTTCACTGCGTGAGTCTGTCCATCTGTCAGTCTGTCTGCCCTCCCTCCCTCAAAGCTTTTGAACTGATTTCAAGTGCATTCAACACAGAATTAGGGACCTTAAAACTCGGAGACACTGAGTGAAGAGATGCAGCTGAGCAGAGGAGAGCCATCCCCCGTGTGCCTTCTCTGATGGAGTCATTAGGGAACCGGCATGGGATAGAGATGCACGAAACTGGAAACATCATTCAAGGGAACAATTTCTTCACTGAAAATTTGATGGCTTTCTAAGCTTTTTTCATGATGAAAAGGAAGACAAAAGCCTTTAAAAAGTTATGTAACCTGCAAATTAAACAAAGCCTTGCACTCCGGGACAAACAGACCACTTCTGGTTGCCTGGGGAAGCCCTCACTGTCCTCACCATCCTCACCATCCATGTACTGCTGGTACCTGCAGGGTTTGGCTGCTGGCAGGAGCTGCCCTGCCTTTAGCAAGAGGACGCAGGCTACTCCTGACTAACCAACGTGGAGTCATAAAACCATGCTGGCAGTGGTAAATGAACCCAAGCTCTCCTGGCTTTAATATTAAGACTAGAACAAGATCTGCCACCCTTACTGCTTGCCTCCCAGGCTCTGCCCTCCCAGTCCCACGAGGGAGACGGGTTGCGCCCCAGCTTTACAGTGCTGCTTCCCACATCCTTACATTTATGTGGGTGTCACAGCAACACCAAACCCTCCTAACCCATCCTGCTCCTGCTGTTACACCTTGCTATTGTGATAGCTCTGGGCCTCACTTTTCTTATTCTGAGCCACAGCGCAGCCTTTAAACTCCCACCTCCTCACCAGCAGCACCAATAGCCACAGCCTGCCTGGGAATTACCAGTGCTAATCTATCACTTACAGCATCAAATAAGCATGTTGCCACTTTCCTTTCTCGTCCTTCTTGTATCTATAAAGAAACGGGGTGGGGAATGACTAACAACAACAACAACAACCAAAAAAACCCCAAGTAAATTAACATTACAGCTGAGGTTTTACACGCACAAAAGTCAGGAAGTTCAAAGTTATGGTTCCCCCTCCAGCTGTAATTCTGGCACACTGCACATATATATTAAGACATTAAAGTTAGCCCCATAAACAGTAATACAAAATACTACACGCACACAAGGGGGCCAATCTACGATGGCCAGGGGAGCCATAATTCTAGCTACCCTGACTCCTGTGCGTGCGTTTCTCCCTCAAAAAAGGAATAAGTCAGCTCTCATTCACTTGTAATTCAAAGCTTAGGATGCTGATAGGGAAGAGAAAAGAGAGATTGTTCTGTCTGCTTCTTCTTTCTCCTCTTTTTTCTTTCTTTTTTTTTTTTTTTTATTGCACAGGCTGTTGTCTAGCTGCTTGCGATCAATGCTCTCCCTCTGTCTGACTTTGATATATCGGGAGAGATCTCAGATTTCTATTCCCGTCCTCTCTCACTTTGTAACTGATTCAGCTCCCCAGCAAGGCACACGCATGCAATAGATAAGGGATAGCCTTTGATTGAATTTACTTAATTTATACGGACGATGGGACACAAGAGGAATATTAAAATACAAATTAGCAGCTTCATATTTCACATGCATTGAAATCTCCCCAGCAGATAATGAGCTGCTGGAAACTTATCTGCCAAAGGTCTCTCCCCAGCCACACCTACTCCCCCC
>NW_010972831.1:2437855-2579165 GCF_000737465.1 Haliaeetus leucocephalus | reverse complement strand
CCCCCCGATATCCTCGAATAAAAGCTAGGGAAGTTGATAACTCGAGAGTTACAGTTTAAGTCCTTAAAGGGACAATAACTCAGGCCAACATTTTTAAACAACTCTGCCACTGTTGAGGAGCTGTACTAAGAAGGCGCAAAAGGTTTTTCAGCCCTTGTGACCACCTTCATGCCCTGCAGAGCAGGATGGAGAAATGCCTCCACCTCCATTTCCATGGGAAACAGACAAGCTCATATCATCATGCAGGATCTCTGCTCCCCTTGTTTAGGAGCTGAGCCACAGAAAGTGTGGCTGTGTGAGAGTCTGGCCACTGCAGGGCACAGCAGCAAAACCTCCCCCGGCATCAGCACAGGCCCCAGGTGCATTCTTGCTGCCAGCTTTAACACAAGGGCAGAGGCTCCCACTTGCAAGTACAGGGACGTGGATACTGCCTGGATGACCCCACCGGGGCACCCTGTTACCTGTTTACAATGCAGCCTGCAATTGCACAGCATCTGCAGTAGCTGGGCTGCCTTTCAGCAATTTGGCAATACAAATGTGACACATCCCTTCTCATTCTCACAGGGCCACTTTGGTAGAGGCACGTTTTCAGTTAGCTGTAAGAACCTAACCCCATGCGACAGTGTCTCTCTCCATTCAGCAGGCCTAGACTCCCATCCCACACATACGAGTGGCAATGAAGTGCCATTATTCATAGGAGCATCCTCTAGCAGTCCCAAGCAACCCAGTGGCCTTCCTCTTACTGGATTAGATAAAATCCCCAGTTTGGGTGGAGTATTTCATTCTGCCTCACCTGCTGAGATTACAGACTAGATATATCAGAGATTTCTGTAATACTGTGGTCATCCTTGGAAGTTGCAGATAAAGGAGTGGGGAAGGAGCAGAGCAAAAGGACCAGTCATGGTGCACTGCAGGAGGGATGGGAAGGGTCTCCACATACATGTTTTCCTCCTGGTTGCCCCGTGGAGCATGGATAGAGATGCACAGGTACGAACAGGGGAACCCTGAAGAAGCCCTTGCAATGTTAAATTGTTCTGCCAATGGAGATGGGTATCTGGATTTGAACAAGAAATCTGCCAATAGACTTGACTTTGAAGTGGTCAGTAAGAAATGCCTACAGGTAAATTAAACCAACAAATAAAGTCAAACTGGAGGTCAGACTGACACTGTATGCTTAAACTAAGTTAAAAAGGGCCCTGTTGCTTCTCAGTCCAGGGTCTTTAACTCTGGCAGTAGCCAAAGTCAAATAGATATGAAGAAATATTGTCCGATGGGAGTCTCAGAAAGGAAGGCGTATTCTGAAGTTGGCCAATGAGTACTTGAATACTGTACACCAGGCCTGAGCAGCTGTTCCTCCTCGAGAGGCTTCCGAGGTGATTATCTTCACTCGGCTGAAGGCATCAGTAACATGAGAACCTGATCTGCTTCACAAGAGATTAGATACAATTTGAGCCTTGCTTGGGGTGATGACGTGAAAGGTAGATGATATTCCCCATAAGCAACAGATGCCTGAAAGCAGGTAATAATATCTCTCACTCCCCAGCTCCTCACCACAATGGGCCCTAATGCCAGAACAGTGAAAAGGAGTAGGAGTGGGGACACATTCACATATCAATGGGTATTTAGGGATGAGGGGGGGCTGCTCTGCACATTCCCTTCATACACACACTGGTAAAGCTGACTCAAACACATGGAGCAGCACAGAGGTCAGATGGACCAAGAGGGAAGAGATGCAGACGTCAGTGATGCTGGCTCACCCTGTTCTCTCTGCTGGCCCGGGGAGATCCCTGCCAGCACACAAATGGGTCAGACCCTTTCCTTGATGAGAAGAACTAAGGGACATTTTTGCAAGAGTATTCTGCTTTCCTTGATTTCCCACTGGAGAGCTGAAAAGCTAGGATGTGGTGGAGAAAAAGATTTCCCTCGCCTTCCAGGCAGGCACTTACCTACCTCCCACTGCCATCAAGTACATTTTGGATGTTTCAGTGAAGACTCTATGTAGTTTCAGAGGGCACTGACACTTTTAATACTGTTTTGGAGCAGAAGGATCTGGCTGCACCCAAGCCTGCTTGGCACAAGTGGGGAACAAATAGCACATGACTTTCAACTAACCTCCCAACTTTTGTGAACACACCTGTTTCCCAGTGACACAAAATAGCCGGATAACCAGGATGCTCCTTCTCCATTAAAGAGCAGTGTGATCCTCTGACTTTTTTTCCCATTAGAAAGTAAAATGACCCAGGGAGTGACAAAATTATCCTGTCAAAAACAAGACAGTCACTTTGAAAATCAATAATACCCCAAGGTGTTATTGTGAGTTAACAGCTCTCTTAGGCCCGAAGCACAAAGCTGGTGTTAATGCTGTTCTTGCCGCCTTTCCCACCAACATCCCTCCTGCTGCCGTTACTCAAGAAAATCTCTGACATAGAATTCTACTTAAAGCACTGCAAAGGATGGATTTTTCAGTTCAGTGACCAAACCAAAAATAATTGAGAGAGATGAGAAAAAGAGAGAAAAGAAATGTGCTACAGGCCACCTTACATGCTTTATGTAAGGCAAAACCAAAATATTGTCTTTTTGTTTGGGGTGATTTAACAGTTACTGTCTCTCACTCCTTTATTTTTATTTGTTTGTTAAAAGCAGCATTGGAGGGAAGGTGTTACTTCAGAACGAAACATCAGATTTGTGTAACACCGACACAAGCTGTTTAGCTCTCTGCTTCACTTTCCCTTCCCTTTCTGCTCCTCAGCCAAAACTATTGCACTTGCTGAACTGAACCCAAACTGGATCAGTCCATCCCACAGCTATGAAAATGCACTTTCCAGCAAATTTAAAAACAAACCCCAAAAGTGATCAAATCCCAGAGTATGGATGGTTTCAACAGAGATGAAACATCTGGGAAGACTGATGAACCTCCAGAGGTTTTGAAGTCCTCTCCAGATGTGTCCCTGTATTTCTCAGCAGTTATGGAAATGCATGACCCTCAGAGGGTAGGCTGAGAATGAAACAGATATGAGATGCCTTGAATACCCCTTGCATTTCTAGACTGCTCAGGGGGGATCTCAAAAACCAATATACACAGCTGGTGCCATTGCACCAGGGGACTACAGGTAATTCAGGCGGTGATGTACAGCACTGGGAACCTATTAACCCCAACTCCTGGGAATGGGTATTTAGCTGCTGGGGAAAGCAATGGTGTTTCTTTTCATGAGCACTGAATACGGATAGACAGGGCAGAACTGGCACAGGGCTCCTGGGTGACTATTTTTCATGTGCAACATAAAACCAAGGTCCCAAGCAGCTGTTGTCAGTAAAGCTCCTGCTGCATTTTTACAGGAGTCAAAATGTTAGATCTGCCATCCTGTCCAAATTCTGGGTTGGGGTAATTAGCTGCTGCCTAAATCCTGCTTCAGAGCCTTGCATGTCGATGACTCCTGCCACCTTCTAAGGATGAGAGCAGGGGAGGCTGACTACATGTAAGGAGTTGCCCCACACCATCCCTCATCTTGCTACACAGACATTCCTGGCAGGGAAAACACAGTGGGAAAATGGCCAAGATAAAAGACTGTGAAAATGCAGAGGATGATATTTCCTCAATCACAGCAGGTCAGCAGGGCAGGCAAACCCTTGAAATACCATTCCCTGCCCTTACCCACTCCCTGGCCTAGCCTTACTATGGGAGACACCCAGTGATGAGAGATGGGCAGCCACATTACCCCAAAGTTTCTGCACTAGCTGCACTGCTGCAAGGACCTATGTATACCACAGCATCAAGGGCTGGAAGATCCAGGTGAAATTACACACTAGTCTCATTTCTATCCCTGTCTTGAAAAAAAAATTGTCCAAAAGGGCCTCTCCTCCTCCTCCTGTGACCAAGGCGACAATCGGAGAACATCTCCCGCCTTGGACTCCTTATTAGTTTAATTAGATGATTTTCTGCATGATTTATCCTGAACGCTGCAATTGCGCAATCAAATCATAGATCAGTTGACAACTTCATTTAAAAAATTAGTGTTTAGCAGCTTTGCGGCCTCTAAAAGCTCTGAGGACATCTGTCAGCAGTGACCCCTTCTGATAATGACAAACAGTCCCAGCCTGTGTCCCCACCTCCTGTCCTGCCTGCAAGCTGGCATGCTGAAGAATCCCTTGAAAACAAAAAATACCCAAGCCTCAGGGCATTCCCAGTTTGCATCTGCCTACATTGCCTGCTGCTTGGCCTTTCTTCACACATGTCAGTCCACAAATGTTAGCGAGTGTTACAGGCCTGTCAGAAAGAGAATAGATCCTACTGCTCAGAGGGGGCTTGGTGTTTCAGATGCACTTGCATCAGGCCCCACGCTTTGGCTAAATTATGTGGGAGTCGATGCCCAGTGTGAAGCTGCCACCCATGCTATTCAACATCAGCAAAGGCTGGAGCCCCTGTGCTCCCCTTTTGAGCTCTGCTCATCCTGGGCATGTGGGTAGTGATGGAGGGATGGATTCTGCTTCTGGCTTTATTGGCAAGCTGAAGAACCCAAAGCTGAGTGCAGAAGCTGTCAGCGGTGGATTTCCCAATTCACAGGCCTCCTGTAGGAAGGTGTGGATCCTGCAGGCTGGGTTTGGAACAGCTCAGCATGGCAAGTCTTGAGTTTTCTTGTGCTTAGCAGGTGGTCAGGAATCACTTCCAGCAAGGGGGAGGGCAGAGGTACCCACTGAAGGAGACAGTGATGCCATAACCGTGTTCCTTGCAGGCTTGGCTTTCTGAAGCAACAGAGAGCTGCTTGGGCAGATTCTGCAGGGAGTCGTGAGAGAAGATGAGCGATTTACCAATCTTTTCCAGCAGGTTTGGGGAGGAGAAGACATCATGTGCCTTCTGAGTAGGGAATGCACAAACTGTGTCTTTCTTCTATAGAAACAGAAGTCAACACCAGCCTCCCTTCCCAGCTTTATTTTGTTTGTTAGTCCAAAGAGCCCTGGTCCCCAGGGTAGAGGACCTGTGATGGGTGGGCAACTGATCCTTAAGCTGTCTCAAAGCCAAAGGGCTTTCTCTGAATCCTCCATGTTCCACATTCATGGCCAGGCTGAGCCAATGGCATCCCTCCTGAGGAAGCCTGCCTTTCCAAGGGAGACTGTCCAAGCAGGGTGACACTATGATGGCAACAGAGCATCCCACATCCTCAGAGATCTCTGGAAACCCCACTAACACCATCTGAATTCAGATCTTGTTAAGAAGCTCAGGAATCAGCCTCCATTCCAGATCTTCAGCAGCCTGAGACACTGATTATAATGAGCTCCACTAATTAGATTGTTTTAATTCAAAGGCCAGCAGGCTAAAAGAGATGTGAATCAGGGGAACCTTTGTGAGGCATCTGCTGGGATTTCTAGCCAGCATAATTTCTCCAAGCTGCCCACTGATGTGTCCTTTAGCAAATGTCTCCACTCCCACCTCTCTCCCCAGAATGAGACCTTGGCCAGGAAGGGCCAGGAAGGTCTCCAACTTGCCAGACAGACTACCATTCCCTCCGTTCTGCAGCAGGCCCCTCTGAGGGATGAAATGACAGCTGTTTCCAATCAAATGAACCTCCTTCTCTTGCTCCCTCTTCTTATGTTTGCTTCTACTGTTATTCAATTGCATGGCTGAAAAAAACGACTCAGGAAAGGAGCTAATTAGAGGAGGACAATGGAATCAGAGTAACTGAGGTGGAACTGGGAAAGGAGGTGGTGGATGATATAGAAGGGAATGGAAATCAGTCTTGAAAGGAGCAGCAAATACATGGAGATGGTCCATAAGGCACCAGGTGGTAGATGATGAAGACAGCAGAGTGCCTGGCTGGTGGCTGATTCAAGCTGGTCAGGAGCTACCAGGACTCCGGGCCACGCACTCTGCATGCTGCCAGTGGTGATGTCTAGACTGCAGTGCTGTTTCAAATCCTGCCATGTGGCCTGCACCACCCAGCTTCATCACTTCATCCACACTGGAATGGAGCCTGTGCTGCCTTGGAGAAGCCACAACCAGGCTGGTGGGTCCATTTTTGCAGAGACATTTTTGCAGCTTTCCCAGAAGACCAAGGCTTGATCTGCTCTTGGCAGAGTGGAAGAGCTATGCTGCATGAGCTCCTGCTCTATAGAAAAATGGACATCTCCCGAGCCTTTGATCCATCGTGTTACAGGTGAGATCTGCAGATAACCCAGATATCTCTGACTGCAGTTTATGCTAACAGAGGCTATGGCTGGCTGGATGAATGCTGTCCTGCTCCTGCTGCTGGCTAAACTGGCCTGGAGCCATGTCTTTTCAATCACAAATACAACATAATCCTTAAATGAAGATAAAGAGCACCTAACTGCCAAGTGCACCTCCCAGCATTGCTAGAAACTTAAGAAATGGCTAATCGCAATTTCAATGGGAAACAAAACTTCGTTTGGTACTTGTGTGTCTATGGGAGATTCCCATGGTACATGGAAGAACTGACTTTAAAAGAATACCAAAGAAGCAGGACTGTATTTAAAAAAAAAAAAAGAAAGAAAGAAAAAAAAGAACAAAAAAAGCTGCTTTGAATCATTTGCTGCTAATGCCCCAGGCACCTGGATTTCTGCAGCAGGGACAGGACAATGTGGGAGAGGCAGAGTGTAGCGTCAGGGCTTAAAAAAGCGACCACACTGAGCAATGCCTTGGAGTGCAGGTTAGTGACATGTGGCACCAGCAAAGCCCCACACTCAGGAGAGGAAAAGCAACGACTATGAGCTAACAGTTTGTGAACCATCTCTAAACTCTTATAGTAAAACAAGACTTGCCACCCATCCCTTGGTTGTGCCAGCCTTTCTAGCCAGGTGCCCTGGGAACTCCAGGACAAGCTGCTGATCCACTTTGGGCCTGAGTTTCCCTTTTTGTAAAAATCAAATGCCATTTCTGCTTGTGTTCAGGAATGATCAGTGATGGACTTAGAAACATCTTGAGATGTGCAGAGAAAAGGGACTCCAGAAGAACAAGTCTCCTTGCAAAGTTGATATTTGGGACCTTGGGAAGGTGTGCAGGGGAACAGACAGCTGGGAGAAGGACAAGGAGTCTGAGAGATCCTTTAGGTGAGTTTTTGGCCAAACCATAGTCTCCACAGTTCATGGGAACTACAGTGGTTGAATCCAGCCATAACTTGGCTCTCTATCTGGCACATCTAAAAATTCATCACCTCCCAGCTTAGACGGCTGGGAAAAGGCAGGTACTGGCCTGTCATGCCAGCTCCTTCCTTTTAGTGGCAATATCTTTTTCTGTCTCCCATGCTTCTCTTCATTACCAAAATCCCCTGAAGACACCATTGATGATGGAGAGCCATTGGAGAGGCAATTAGAAAGAAGTTAGAGTGAATTACATATGCAGGGTTTATTTTCTGTTTTCTGCTATAGCTGCTGCCAATTACTGTGCAATTAGGCTGCCTTCATTAGCAAATGAGATTAAAATTAACATCGTTAATTACTCGTTCTGTTAAACAGGGGAAAGCAGGCATTTAAGGGGAAGATGCAGAGAAGGTTGTTCTTGGAGCAGATGCAGTAACATTCTCTGTTTGCAGCACTGTTTCTTCAAGGGTTGCATTGGGTTATTCAATTTCATCTAATACAGCAGGGAAAAGAAGCATTTAAATTCAAGCCACTAATGTGAGGCCTTGCAGGAACATGTTACACATTGCTCAAGAATGTCATCATCACATGTTGCAAAACACAAGCTGATGCCCACAGTGAGTAGCCACTGGATTGCTCCCACCAGGGACTGGAGAGAAACCTCTCTTCTCAGTTGCTGGTGCACTAGGTAGATTGACTATCAACAGGAATTTCCAACGGGGTCTACAACCTGGCAAGCTGGGAGCGTGGCTGACACTGCCAATGATGGTGCAATAAAGCCAAAAGAGCTATTGCTATTTATGGCAATGTTTTCTTGGTGCTGGATGTTTTGTGGACACTGAAGAGGACTGCTTTCCTGGGCTCATGGACTAGCGAGGGAGGTCAAGGAAAGAGCAGCAGTGCTCCAAATTGATGGCGTTGTCTTTGCAAGCCAACTCAATGGTATTGCTTGCTGCAAAACTCAGATGCTGAGTAAGTACAAGGTGCTGCCACTAATCTACGAGGTGACACTTTGAGGGTCCTGGATCACAGGGCTGGAAAGGAACTCAAGAAGTTACCTGGCCCAGCCCGCTGTCTCCATACAGAATTGACGCAACTGCATCATTTTTATCTGCTGTCTCTCTAGGCCATTCTTGATGGTCTGCACCAATGCAGGCTCTGCCCCTCCTGAGACCTTATATGTAACATTTTGCTTTCTTTATGCTTGGGATGGCTTCTCTAAGTGTTTAATTAGAACTGCAGTTGCCCAGTACTAGCTGTGCTGCTCCCCGTGGACATGGAAAAGCGATTATTCCCGTTCTGTTTGCATCAGCCTTTTTCATAGTTAAGAACTATTCCTGTCTTGCCCGAGTTCCTCTTCTTTGGACTAATCCATCCCAATTTACTCAACCTTTCTTTGCAGATCATGTCTGCTAGTCTTCAGTCAGTCCTCCTTGCTCAGGACTCTATTCTATTGCTTTGCAACTTTCTGCATGAATTGTGCCTGAAACTGGACCCAGGCATCCAGCTGAGATCTCTGTAACACTGGGCAGAGTGGGAACAGTATTTTGTGTGTCTTGCTGGTGATACTTCTGTCTAGACTCTCCTGTTTGTCATTTTTCACAGCAACTTGATGTCTCTCATTCACACAGTGATCAAAAAATGAGCCCCAGCCTTTTCTGCACGATTGCTGCCTAGTCAACTCTCTATTTCTGCATCCTGCATGTGAACAGTTCATTATTCCTGCTTAGATGTAGAATCCAGTACTTATCTCTATTAAATTGCATCCTATTTCTTCCAAACCATTTCTCCAGTTTGTCAAAATCATTTTGAGAGAAATAGAGAGATTGCTAAGGTCCCTTGGAAAACATGGAGTGTAGGAAGACAGCCCTGAATTTCAGCTTGAACCTTGCCAGCTTGAATGCTTCCCTTGGATCTATGCCTGTCTCACCTTGCTCTGCAATATTTAAAAGCAAAATGTGGCCCCTGTGAGGGACATTGTCACAAGCTGAAACACAGGCTGCCTCTTCTGATGTGCAACGTACTGAACACCGTGAAACGTACTGCTATTGTTGCAGAACCACTGCTCAGGCTGCTCTCTGCATGCAAACCTCAGTCCATACTGAAGTCCTTGCATGGTACTGCAACATCACTCTCCTGCTTGGCTGAAGTACCAAAACCTATGAACACTGCAAGCAAAAGTAGAGACTCCAGAACTGGACCAAAGACTTAGGAAATAGCGGCTCAAATGAACTCCTAAACTGACAGTCAGGATCTGCTGCATGGGTACCTGCC
This sequence comes from Haliaeetus leucocephalus, assembly GCF_000737465.1. Classification (NCBI taxonomy): domain Eukaryota; kingdom Metazoa; phylum Chordata; class Aves; order Accipitriformes; family Accipitridae; genus Haliaeetus; species Haliaeetus leucocephalus. The sequence goes on along the minus strand of NW_010972831.1, from coordinate 2,569,802 downwards.
AGCCTATCTGCTGGTACTTCTCCTAATAGGCTCACTTTTCTATGTACAACAGATAACAGCAGTACAGCTGCAGCTGAGAGCCTCTATGGATATGGGTAAGACAGAAGAGGGGGAGTCTTTTATTAGATCTGCTCTGGAGTACACAAATCCTTGCATTAGGAATAGGAACATCAGGCTCCAGATGAATGAAAGCTGAGGTCACTTATTGTCTGTCCCCTTGCTTGCACATTCCTCTGCTCTAAAAATGCCAAGTGCTCCTCTGCCACACTGTCCCGTTCATAACATACATTTTAAAAGGAGCAGGCTGGCTGGAACAGACTTTGCCAACTCCAAGCTCTGAAGAAGCATGTAGTGCTCAAATGCTTATCTGTTGTGTTGGACCTGCTGGCTGATCTAATAGAAGCCATCTTCTCTCTCTATGAGTTTTCTGACATGCACAGAAGATGCACCAGTTGTGAGCATTATCACCGGCGGCAGTGACTTCACAGCCCAAGCTGAGCATATATGGGCTGTGCCCCTTGCTGCAAGCATCTGAATGCATCACATTTTTCATTTTCCTGACACCCCTGTGAAGGTGGGAGGAGAAATTTTCCCATCTCTCAAGCTGGAAAACTTGGGCAGAAACAGATTTAACAATCTACCCATGGTTAGTCATGAGCAGAAGGCCACTTGGGGAACTAATACTATTTCTTAGTCAGGGGAGATTTTCAGTGTCGATGATCTGTGAAATGTTTGCCTTGAATTTCCTTTGGACCCAGTACAGAGCAGTATCTTATTCAAAAGCTGTATTTAAGAATGGCAATGAACTTTATTAGGTGTGTGCCGACAGCTTCACGGACACCTTCAATAAGAAAAGCAATCGGATTCTGAGCAATACAATACCTTGTGCATAGCAACAAGCCAGCTGGCTCTGAAAACTGTTTTTGCATGCAGACCTCATCAAAAAATGAAATGAGAAAATAAGTAGACAGGACTAGGCAGGGAATTCTTCTGCCCTTGTGCTCCAAGGGGAGTATATCCAAATTAATAGGCCTTTTCCACTGCTAATGACTCAGTGAAGATGTGGGAGACACAGGCCACATCATCAGCTGGTGTAAACCAGTGTGTACCTGGAGATATTGCAGGAACATCAGATTACATTCATCTTAGCGTACAGCCCATCTTACAGGAAGCCCACCTTCCTGTAGCACTGGGTTAAGCCAAAACCATCTCGGGAGTCCCTGGACCCTACCTGGCTCTCTGCTGAGAGGTATGCATAAGGATAGGGCTGCTATTCAAAGCCGCCAGTTCAAAAGCCACGGTGTTGTATTGCTACTGGTAAAATCCTTACCAATGCCAAATCATCCAGCATTGGGACTTCCATGCGCATGGAGAAAAGCTGAATTGAGAGTAGCAGAGGAGAGATGCACAAGGGAAAAACAAGTGGTGTGATGGGATCAGCAGGCTGGAAGGGACTGAGAAAAGGTACAAAGGGACCCGGAGGTGTGCACGGGGCGAGGAAAAGGTAGATGTATGGGTGCGGGAGAGAAAAATGAGAGCTAAACAAGTGATACAAAGTTTTTGTGTCAGACTCCTCCATGAGGGCAGATTTATCTGCCTTCTTTCTCTAGAAAATTCATTAGGCATTTGCGCCTCCCTTTTCTCCCCGGCAACATGCTCTAGCTTTGTCCAAGAACGAAACAGTAATTCATGCCCATGCACTTTCCTCTCCCAACAACCGTGAAACAATATAGCATCCTCCCATCCCAGCTCCGCTCTTTGTCTCAGGCTTCTGCAAGGGGCTGACAGGGACCAGCATCCTGGGAGTCTGCAGATATTCCTTGAGGAATTTGCAGACGAATAGCAGAAACTCTCTGGTCACACCACAGATTGGGGTGAGATCTGACCCATGGGTGAGCAGCATAAATGCTTCCCTGGGAACAAGAAGGAAGAGGCTCCAGGAGCAGGGCATGCTCTTTAGTTAGCTTGGATAATTTATCTATAACTCAAGTGAAAGGAAATTGAAGTTGCCTGTTCCAACACTGCTTAATTTGCCAATGAACTGGCTATAGAAAGAGATAAGAAATAAGGTCTGAAATCTTAAAAGAAGCCATTAAAAAATACAGAAGTGAAGACCAGCCAAAATAAAGCCAAATGCATGTTTGTGAGCCGATAAGATTCTGAACACTTTTTTCAGCAGCTGATAGCCAGAGGTATCAACAAGGTAGACAGATTAAATTCCTACAGGCATTAATTAAAAGAAGTCTGATGAGGAGAGAAATTAAGGTCCAAACACTGAGCAGAAATAACTGTTATTTTTCTTCTTCAGAGAATGTTTAGCTCCAAACAACTGCATTGGGGGAAAAAAAGCTTGTGGATGTAAGGTGTGAGATGCAGATGGGAGATGTGGAAACAGATCATGAAAGGATAAGGGCCACTAGCTAGCTGAAACAAAAATAATACTGGGATGAATATGGTGTTGGTGAAACAGTAATGAAGAAAGATGAGAAGAAGCTGACCACCGTGGGCAGCCTACAAAAATATGAATGTAGAAAACGCAGCGAACTCCCAAAGATTTCAGTGGCCAGGGTATGAGATTCCCAAGACAAAAGAGAGTTCAGCAAAGCATCTCCTGGTATTCAGCTCCTCTGTGGGAAGAGATGGAGGAAGGGCACAAACACTGTGTGATTATAGCTGAAACAGAACAGGAACCTGCTGAGATCAGTCACTCAGCTCAGTGTGTACAGAGCTCAGGAGAAATGAGAAAAATCTCTGGTTATGAGTTTTCTCACCTGCTTATAGAATTGGCTGTAGGGAGCCAGTGTGTGCTTTGTGTGTAGCTGGCCAAGCAGGGATGTATGGAGCAGATGGCCCATGGACCTGAAAACATCTCTAGGCAGTGCTACCCCAGGACTACACACCCAGAGAGACCCGAGAGGAGGAATAACTTTGGGGAAGTTAGTTAGAATAGGAAGATATTAGGAGGAATATCCCCTGAGGTCAGGGACCAGCACATCCTGAGCAAACTCCTGGCTCTCCCACAGGTGCCAGGCAGAAGGAAGGATTTGGGGTAAGTCATTTGCCCTTCTCCTACCCTTCACCCTATTAATTTTCTTTCATACCAAATATACTTTCTGTCTTAGTTGGTACATGCACAATGCCAGGAGGTCTCTGGGCCCTACGTTGAATCAAACAGGGCTTACTACACCTGAACGATTTGTGGCTGCCAAATTTATTGTTCTACCTGCTGCAATGGCAGAGGAGGGTAGCAATTTTGTCTCTGCTTCCCTATAACATTTGTGTGGGTGAGTGCTTTTCCAACAGAAAACCCAGCTTGTGTGGAAGTGTGTTGATTCATGTTTAGCTGCAATCCTGTTTCCTCTGGAAGACACATCTAGCTGAAGCCAGACCGATTCCACCCACCACAATGCAGCACAGCTGACGTCTTGTGGCAGTCCCTCGAGGACACGTCTCCAGAAAAAGAATCACACAGCTGCTCATCTCAGCAACCAAAGTTGCCACTTCTCTCCTTTTTTTTTCTTTTTTGCTTTGCTTTATTTACATCGTTTTTCCCCCAACAGGTTGACAGAACAGCGAGTGCTTCGTGGCAGGGAGGGATAGTATGGCAAAAGACTCACAAAGCACTCGAGTGTCTCAGAAACACCCGCGCTTTGCAGCTACAGTGCTGAACCCGTGATCACATTATAATGCAGCTGCAATGTGCTACAGATTAAACACCAACTTCGAAGTTCACATGAGTGAAATGTCAGCTCAGGGGTTGATTTCATTCACCTGACATTCCTGTTAATAACAATGCCTAATTAGAAAGGCTTTTAAGCATCCGTTACATTAATTTAACGTGAAAATCTCATGGAGCTTTATTGGAATTTTTTTCCCCTGTAAAATTAACCCTGCAGGCTTGTTACACATGTTTTCATTAGGGACTGTGAGCAGTGGGGATACTTGATGAATTAGAATCAGCCCCTTAGTCTTTGAGTTTAACTTTGTATTCCAAGTTCTTTTATGGTGATAAAGGCCTGATTTGATCCCCCCCCCCATTAGTTTAATACATGCTACAGGTTCCTCACACTGTGGTTGAGGGCTAGAAATCCAAATTCACTGCTGCCAATCTCCATGCAATGCAGAACAAAAGCCTGTAGTTCACAGCCTTTCATACCAGCTGGTGCTAAATTCTGGTCTGCAGACCTGCTCTGCTCCACGGAGCGCTTGCCGCTCACATGGCTTTTCTTCCACACTTCCAGCTGACAAGCCTTCTTTAAGGGAGCTGAAAAGCCATGATACAGTTGCCCCAGCATTATTTTCCTTTCTAAGTGTGATAGATGCCATCTTAGCCAGGACTGAGGCTTCTACCACTAAGGGCACAAAGTGCTCCAGCAGGAGCTAAAATATCAACCTCCTTTGCAGGGAAGGGAAGATCAGAGGCTATTAGAGATCATATGCTCTATGGCTCAGTAGAGAAAGGGACTAGCAGTCCTAATGGCCTCCACATTACACAGACCACTAATGCTCTTGCCACAGTCTCAAACTGACTGCAATTACGCATGGCTTGGCCAAGTGCCCATGGTACAAGTCTAATGCAAGTCCCCTTTGAAAGCTCTTCTATACCTTGAGAGCCTAAACCTTTGAAGAATATCCTAGGCTATTTCTAGCACTGGGATTCATTAAACTGTGTTATTATGTTAAAGTTTGGACCTCCATTGAAACTCCCGGCTTGCTAGAACACAGAATAGGCTAGAATGATTTTAATGATGGATCCACTTGGGGATTTGAGGGAGAAAAGTTGGAGGAACAGGAACAAATACTTGACTGGCATAAATGTGTGGAATTGTTTGACATCCAGTGGAAATCCGACATGAAGCCAGCTCCCCTGTCACACAGACTGTACTGAAATTGAACCTAACTGGCAGAAGAATCACACTGTCATAGTAATGGAGGAGAACATACACATCACCTTGTTCTCTAGCAGGCCACAGCAGGATGGTTTCCCTCGTTATATTTTATACTGCTGCAGCTTTGCCAGATCTACAATTCCCAGCTGATTTCACCTCTCCCCACAGTAAACTACCCTATTGCCTAATGCAACAGATGTAAGAATATTTTCCTGATAACCACAGAGATTTCTCCTCTTATTAAGACTTTCCCTTGAGTCACTGAACATTAATATTACCCATCTGTAGTATTTATTCCATTTCAATATGCAGACACTTATCATGTCCCTCCTAGTTGTCACTTTGCCAAGCTGCACATAATTAGATTTTTTTAATCTTTCCTTGTTAATCAGACCCTTTGAACTCCCTCTACCCCCAATAATTTTGTTGCTCTTTCTTGAACTTCTTAAGTTTGTCAATACTCATCTCATAATGCAGTGTGCAACACACACAATGAATGCAATATTACAGCTGTCTCACAGAGAAAGGGAGCATGACCCCAGCCTCTATATATATAGTGCCATCAGTCTTTCTCTGCAGCCATAGCACATCTAATCCTTTCCCCTCTACAATCCCCAGATCCCTTCTGATCATCTTCTGGCGCAGAAGTCCTCCAAGGCTCTGTTGAAGATGATGGAGATCTTTTCTGCCAGCTCAGTGCCCTGCTACCTCCCTCCTACCACTCATCATACAGATCAAGTTATTAACTCAGAACCCGATTGGCAGAAAAAGGAATACACAAGGATAGGAAATGAAAGGCACACAGAGGTTTTGTATGCAAGTTTAGCTCCAGCTCCTCTGTATGCTATTACATTGGCATTGCCTAAGAAAATACTTCAGTTTGCTCCCTGCTGAGAATTTGTTTCTGGAAACCTGTCCTGCCTAATTTCCTAGACTTCCAAAGCTGTATCCTTTGAATAACAGGCTCCTCAGCTCCCCTCTCTTTCAAACTGCCCTCTACTAAATAGCTTTTCCTTGATCCTTCCCAGCTGCTCAGTAACTGCTGCCTGGGTTAACCTCTTTCTTGCTGTCATGGGGCAAAATCCACCCACTGCTCTACACAGGAGCACGCTTGGGCCAAGAACCACCAAACCTGATGTGAAACCTCTGTTTGGATTGAGATAGTGAGCGAGATTTCAGCTGAATAAGATCTGGTTGTGAATTCCTATTAGCCATTCCTATTAGGAGGCTGTTGGCATCTGCTGAGAAAATTTTGACACACACCCCCTCCACCTCTCCCCCAATTGCTCTGACAAGCCTACCAGGACTGGAGCTCCCTCCTGCTAAGAGCAGACAGAGGCTGTAAAAGGATTAGGAGTAGTCTGGAAATTCTGCTATTAGAATAGCTTTGGAGTCTAGAATTGGATAAAAAGCATTGAAACTCGAGCTGGCTGGGTTTCCCTGTCATTTACATCCTTCTGATGATGCTGTCTCATGATGCTGTCTCTCATCCCTGCTGTGGATGCTCTATGTTGAGATTTTGTAGAGGCTGAATCTCACCACCTGAGCTGACAACGCTTTATCTCAGCCATTCAGCCAAGCAAGAGGACTCGGAGCAGGTGACAAAGGCTGAGACATGCCTGCTAATTGCGTGCATGCTGCTTTTCCACAGGATGGCAGAGCCTGAAAAGTGACAGACTAAAAAAAGCTTAAACCTAAAAAAAACCCTGACCCACAAATTACCTAACAAGTCTTCAGTTATTTGGAAGGGGAAAAGAAGTCTATTTCTGAGGATTTCCCCCAAATCAGGAAAGAAAACAGGTGTAAGGGCATGTCAAAAGCAAAAGATGCTGAGAGATTGGAGAGTGGGAATAATCCAGAGGCTGAGCTTCTCATATGGGACATAAACCTCTGAGTTCAACTCCTGGCACAACCTGTTCCCTGCCTGTAGAATAGGGATGCGAATAGGGATGCCGATACCACCGAAGGACAAATCCACCTAAGATGGGAGGATATACTTAGCTGAACCTCCCACTCAGTGACAACAGACGGTGGGAGGACATCCTTCCCCCAGGGACTCCCAAAGCCTACACTGCCAAGCAAGGCTGGCTTTGAGGGAGACAAAAAGGCACTTCACTGCCTGCTTGTCAAGGGGCTGGAGGTCCACAAGGTGAAGGTGCTGTGGGGAGCTCAATGATCTGAGAGCAATGAGGGGCTGCACAAAGCTTTTTGCTCTTGCTGCACTGGAGAATGGGGCAATGATAGTGTATCTTCTGTTGTTTGTCAGCTAGCACAGCAGCAGCCCCAGCCCGAGTTTTCTTAGGCCTGTCTTCTGCCAGCAGGCTGTGAAGGAATTTACATAATAACGTGCCTATTTTAACTTTGCTTCATTGACTCCTGACAAGATACAGTATTTTTGATTAAACAGCTTCCTAGGAAGGAGCTGCTGCCTTAAACCACTCGCACTCTCTCTGACCCCATGCGATCTCGTTAGCAGTCCCCTCAGACACCATCTGACGGCATCTTAAATTCCTCTTTTCCTTCTTCCTCTAAACGAGCTCTTCAGGGTAGGGCAGGGCCCTCCTTACCGCCATGCAGTGTCCAGCTCCGCAGGACCTAACCCTGACCAGGGCATTCTGTCACCGCCATGGCATCAGCCCTTCTGCATCTCTGATCCCATTAGTCCTGAGACCAACTTTCTCTCCAGCTGCTTCCCTCGCTCAGTCCTTCTTCTCCTCCTTTTTTCCCCTATCAATCTTTGATCTGCCTTTTCAGTTTCTCTTTATCTCATACCATCTGTCTCTTTCCTTTCTGCCTTCTTTTTTTCCTTCCTCTGCTGACCAGTGCAACAGAGACAGATAAATCTCTCAAGCCAAGGAGACCACGTCCTCCATATATATTTGTGCGACAGTCAGATGCTACAGCGACAAAGATCAAATCACCAGCTAGCTCGACAGAGAGATTCAATAAAAGCAGAGAGTTATATTGATAGGAACAAGGCAAATGGATAGTTTTGATTTTAGTAGATTATTGACTGCTCAATAGAGGCAAAAAAAGGCTTTCCAGCAGCATGGCTTAGAGAGCAACTCTTCCTGATGCAACGCAGCCAAACAAGAGGAGTGAAATATGAGACAGGGAGCACCCTGTGGCATGTCTGACAGTCCCATCATCTGTGTGAGGAATGGTCCTCCCCGACGGATGAACCACTTGTAATACATATGAAAAAAGATGAGATCTGCTTTCAGCTAAGCCTGAAGCGAGCTGTGCTGTGCAGAGAATTGGGGTGCACTCCCACATAACTCCCCTGTTACATTCAGGTATCACAGAAAGACTCCCCATCTCTCAGAAGAGTCCTGTCAGCGTGGAGACAACTGGTCTAAGCCAATACAGAACTATGTAGGACGCAGAGTGGTGTTTCTCTTCAATCTGACTCTAAATACAGTGTGTGTCTGATACTTACATGGCACTCATGAATCACCATGGTCTCCGAATGGCTGATAATCCGCAGTGAACATACCCTCACTGCTCTTTTGCCTGTTTAATGTTGGGAACTGAAAAACTATGGGATGTGCTGGTTCCCAGAGGAATCTGGGTCAGGGCAAGAAATCATCTTTGGTTATGGCTCTTTACTGTCGAAATCACTCAGTGCTGCTAACTCCGCATTCCCCCATGATCACATTTTGCACACAGATTATTTGCTTACAGTCCTTCTGTAAGAGAGGAAGAAATTCAGATGCAAAGCTCAGACAGCAAGAGTTTACCTGCAAACACAACCCTGGAGGAGGCTCAACGCACACAGTGAAAGTTAGGGAGGTAAGGTCTGCATAAGGAAAGGTCAGGCATGAGGCTATGGGGTAGCAACAAACCCCACAATCCACATCAGACTTGGAGAATCAAGAGCCAGGAAGAGCTCTCTCTTACTGTGATGTTCCCCGCAAAACATTCATGGGAAAGTTGGTGCATTTCTTCACCCCTTTCATGTCAGCCAGTGTCAACTTAAGTGTTCCCATCTTATAGGGCTGCTGGTCAGCAGATACCTATGGGCATTTGGCTGTGTCTCCTCTCACTGAGTGCCACGATGTGGGCTGTGCTTGGTCCTGGGAGACAACATCACAGTGGACAGTGAGTATGATCACCAAAAAAATGGACACTTGAGCTTTTCCAGCCATGCAAACCAGATTAGCAGCTCAGCTCCAGCCAAGTCCCTGGATGTCCCCCAAGCACCTGCAGGACCTGCTGAAAACAGCCAGGAAATCACAGGAGAGGTTTCAAATTTGTGTTGTGCCTCAGACCACGTTTCATGCTAGGGAATGTCCTGCCAACAGCAGTCTGGCAGAAGGAGGTGGGTTGACCTCCAAATGCAGCGGCTAACCTAGCCCTGAACAGGAGCAATCAGAACAGAGGAGCAAGGATCAAATCACTTCACCCCAAGACCAGCGAGAAGCAGCAGCATTTAGTGAATATTAAATAAACAAAAATGACAGGAGGTTGCTAAAGCATCTGTCTGAAAGCCTGGAACACTGCAGAAGGGGTCAGGAGTGATGCGGAGCCATCTAGCGCATTGAACAGGATTAATTGAAGCACCAGCAGGCTGAAAAGCTGGGAAGGGGGCATGAGTATGGGGTGTGAAGGATATTTCAGCTCGCTCTGCTTAATTTTAGCCAATTAGCACTCATCCAAGGAAGGGGGGAACCGTTAAGTGCTAAATAACAAGAGTGTGAGCTCAAGTGTGAACAGGTAGAAGCAGGAACAGAGTGCGCCACTTTCAGCAGCATCTATGTCAATATTCAGAAATGGAAAAACACCATGAAATTCTTTCTTCTGCATTATGGGAAAGGAAGGAAATCTCACAGTATAAACACACTAATGGGCTACACAGGGATCTGAAGGAGGATTGTTGAGGTATTAGAGCAGGCTGCATTAGGGAAAAAAAGAGCAAGAAAAGAAACAGGATTTTCAGGGAGATTTCATCCAAATCGATTACGTGAGAAATGTAAAGGGGCAGCATTCCACGGGGATGGAGCCGGTAATTGGCCCAAGAAAGTCCCGACAGAGAAAAGCACTCAAAATGTGTGCTGAAAGGTAAGCACGTGGCTGATGTTTCCTTCAGTCAGAGCCCAGAAGAGACCATGGAGAGAAAAGTGTCTCCTTTGGTAATCCTCTGCACAAATCTAGGAAGCCTCCCTTATCTTCCTTCACATCCCTCCTTAAAAATCACTGCTACTGCAATGCCTATAAAACACTGGCAGTGCCTAAGCAGCTGGTGCAGGAGGACCAGAGCTTATCACAGTAATCAGATATTGGGTATCACTGTTCCCGTGTGCAGGTCCATGTGTTCTTTGTGTTGACTTGCCTGTCATCTCAAACTAAGCAATTTGGGATGGAAACTGTCTTTATGTTCAAAATGTGGTACAGGTGGAGGGTTCAGGTCTCCAAGGTGAGGCAAGGAAACACAGCACACGAGCTCTCTGCAGACAAGGGAGGGACACTGCCACAAATAGAATGCAGAATGCAAAATTGTAGCCAGGATGAAAGTAGGTCCAGAGGGAAACAGACAGCACAAAAGCTCTCTGAAAGCATCAGATAGAGATTGTCACTCAAATGCTGCGTGTTTCTCTTGCACCAAGATATTTCTGATTTCTTCCCCTAGGAAAAGCAAAGAAAACACTTGTCCCTGTTTTTGTATTTCCCTCTTTTTAGAAAAGAAATGAAAACTCAGACCGGGAGAGGAAAAAAGCATCTGAAATGGCCAAATCCAGTTTTTTAAAATGCATTATTAAAAAAAAAAAGCAAAACATGGAAGTCAGGGCAGAGGGTTCATCAAAAGCAGCTCCTGACTGCTCCCAACTAATCTCAGCCGACAAACTTTAGAATAAGATGGGACAGACAGGAGGAAGCTGCACTCTGGAAAATAGCTTCATCTGTCTCCATGGGTCTGCAGGTAACACCCGCTTGGTTTGTAGCTGAAGAACTGGACAAGATTTTAATCATGGGCCTTCTTTGTCACTTGTTTATTTTCAATATAAAAATGCACTGAAACATGTGAAGCAGACTGGCAGTCAGGTCCCACTGTCCTCTGTCCCCTGTAGATGTGCAGAACCAGCATCTCTCAGGTGAATAAAACGGCAGGTTTGCAGGGATCCTGATTCTGCCTATGCGTAATTTATGGCCATCGTGCAGAATAGCAAGGTCTCTGCAGATGTCTTGTCAGGATTAGGCTTGTATTTTGGCACCTCTGGCTCTGAAATGTCTTAGGACTGACTATGGAATAAAGCACTTCTTGTTTATGTACTATTTCTGGATTTCTGGTTGTGCTTTCTGTCAAGAATTCACAAAATAGGTGATAGAAGGTTTGTAAATGATTAATAGGTGTTTTAATGAATGACTAATCAATGCTTACAGATTACTATAAAGCCCAAACAGTCAATAGGTTGCTTATAATATTCTGTAATACCTTCTCCTGACATGCTTATAATCACCTGCTAAATTATGCTACTCATGTCTATAATGCCTATTAATCATTTATTAATCTTTTATAAGCCACTTGCAAATGAAAGCCTAATATAAAGCATGAGACCCTTTTCCTTCTGCCATCCGTGAGCATCACACTTTCTGGGGTTTAGGGAAGTATCAGTCAAGAAGAGACATGATTTGAGCCAAAACCTAACTCTTTGCAGCACTGCTGGGCTACGGGTAATTCACCACCTTCTGCAGGATTTGAGAGGAGAGCAGGAATGGCAAGGCCAGCTGATAGTTTTGTGGTTCAGATGATGTCAAAGTGGTGTTCAGAAAAGATGAAATAGTCACGCACACAAAAGCTTCAGGAAGAAAATCCTCACAGAGAGAGAGGGAGGAATTAACTTCAAGGCTTAAAGCAAGGAAAGGAAAAAAAAATTATATCTGTAAGGACAGAGGATTGAAGCAAATGGACCACAGGCAGGTGAAAATAACCTAAAATTGTTCCAAGTAATCACAGTAAAATCAAAAGATGCTCTGACACAAAGCAAGTATGAGAAAAAGAATTGGTAACACAACAGTCACATACTTCTCCCCTCAGATAAGACCAATTTTTATAAAAATATATACGTATTCGCAAGATCATACCAGGTTAGTTGGAGCCATGAGAAGCTGCCTCTACTTCGTCACTAGATCCCCAGAGCTGACAGCTAGAGGCTGCCATTAAATTATCTTTCAAATTTCTTACAACTGCAATTACTTAAAACAACCCATTTTTAACCACTTCCAGTGCAACGCTCTACACGATGTGTTACAATAGGATTCATCTCAACCATTGTCACTACCTACTCAGGACCACACTGTGGAAATCCCTCTCCCAATCCATGCCTGTGGAGGCAATCCAGAGGACACAGAGCCAGTGGCTGCAGGTTGAAGCAGGCAATTTACCCAAATCACCCAAGTGACAAGGCTTTAAGCAGTGCCTGGCCTGTAAAACTGCTCAGTGTGGCCTCTTTTTGCCTGTCTGCCTGTAGACAGCTATTGCTTCTTGGCTGTTTCTTGTTACAACTTTGTACAGCACCTAGCACTGCCCGACCCCACCGAGTTGGGACTACTCAGTGCAACTGGAAAGACTGAAGAAGCCTCAGGAAAGGCAGCGACACAGAAAAATCAATTGAGGGGTAGGAGAAAGCATTGAGCCTGCTTTCATGTGGCTCCCTGTGTGCAAATTTTCCAGGGTCTAATAATGTGGTTTAGCTCCAAAGACTGCCTTTTTCTTCAACTGGACACTAATTTAGATCTTTTTCTTCTGCCTGTTTTCACCAAATATGTAGGAATTTCACCTCTCTGAGCTCTTCAGTGCTCTTTCAAATGTGTTTGAAAACCAGCAGGTTCTAAAAATTTCTATACATGGGCTATGCCAAGCAGACACACATGCACACAAAGTTGATTTTAAACCCTTGTTTCCTTTGGGCAAAACCTACAGCCTGTCCCAGCCTTGGGGAGCTGTCTCAGTTTTAGGCCAATGCTCTCAAAACTGTGCAAGAAGTCACCAAATCGTCTTCTTTCTTGCTGGGCAGCAGAGAAGGTTCATTAAGTAGGTGTCATCATGTGTTGCTCCTTCTTGATCCAGAAGATCCTTGTGGTTTGAAATGCCCTAATTAGCTTGCATTAATGTCGTGGTTTAACCCCAGCCAGCAACTAAGCACTACGCAGCCGCTCACTCACTTCCCCCCCCACCCAGTGGGATAGGGGAAAGAATCAGGAAAAAAAAAAAAAGTAAAACTTGTGGGTTGAGATAGGAACAGTTTAACAGAACAGAAAGGAAGAAAATAATAATGACATTAATAACAATAATAAAATTACAATAATAAAATGATGATGATGATAATAATAATAAAAGAATTGGAATATACAAAACAAGTGATGCACAATGCAATTGCTCACCACTTGCTGACTGATGCCTAGTTAGTTCCCGAGCAGCAATCCCCACCCAGGACAACTCCCCCCCTGTTTATATACTGGTCATGATGTCACATGACATCACATAGTATGGAATACCCCTTTGGCCAGTTTGGGTCAGCTGTCCTGGCTGTGTCCCCTCCCAACTTCTTGTGCCCCTCCAGCCTTCTTGCTGGCTGGGCATGAGAAGCTGAAAAATCCTTGACTTAGTACAAACACTACCTAGCAACAGCTGAAAACAGCAGTGTGTTATCAACATTCTTCTCATACTGAATCCAAAACATAACACTATACCAGCTACTGGAAAAAAAATTAAGTCTATCCCAGCCAAAACCAGGACAATTAATTTCATTCCATCGTTTCATGCCCTGCTCCCTTCTACCCCCCAGGTTGGCTTTGGGTGCTCTGCTGTGTCACCTACTGGAGGTATGTGCTTGCAGCACTAAGTACTGTGAGGAGGAAAAGAAATCTGAGTGAGTCTAAATTAAAAAAAAATAAAAATAATAAAATACAATCCCCTTGATCAGCATGCCTGTCATTTTAGCGGCATTAAATACATTAAAATGGGATCTGCACACCAACTTAATTAAATGAGCCAATTGAAAGTTGCTGCCAAGTATTAGTTTAAGGTAGAAAATACACTTATTTTGGAGCTTATGCAGATTGAATTTGTAGGGCCTTGTGGGAAATGCTAAGCATTTTTTTTGGAAGACTCACAGTTTGGAAATTTATTGCAGTGATCTGAATTTTGTTTCATTACGAGTGTCAAGCACAATCACAGTTAGGAGAAGTCTCTTGGCTGCTTCCCAGGTTACAATATCCCTTTTAAATTGATCTTTTCTTCAAAAGTACTGCTGAAACGTATCTGGCTATCAGTGCCCAGGGGCACATGATGCATATTTGCCCACCAAAGAGGCATTTCAGGCTCTGAAAACAGAGCAATTATGGCATTAAATGTGAGATGATATTTCGTGTCCAGTATCATTGTCTGATCTTCGCTCTTAGGTGACGTGCAGCCAGCTGCAATGTGATTACTGAAATGGAGCGCCTGGAACATGTAGCAAAGCTCATAATTTATTCTGGGCCTTTCTTATCCATGTAACACTGCAATCAAGAATTAGTTGAATAGCAGAACAATTGATTTGAAACTATTTCCGTAAATCAAACCACCAATTTCAGCTTGCTGTCGGTCTTACCCAGAGATGTGTCACCTCATTGTCAGTTGTCTGGAGGCGCAGCAGAAACCAAGGCTGCCTCAGCTCAGTTTAAAAGTTGGGGAAAAAGGTGATTTTAGAGGCAGATCTGTGCAGTCAGGTTTCAAGCACGCCGTTGGAAGAAATGCTTTTTTAGCTGGGCGAAGACTTTTCCGCTAACAAAATTAAACCACTTTGCTTCTGTGTTTTCTTACTGAAACATTTCTTTGACTCAGAATGAAAGCGGTTATTATTTTTCAGTGATATATTTTAAGATCTGGGTGTGGGTTTTTTTAATGGGCAATTTAGCAAGCCTTTAAATACAAATGTTGTTCCAAACTGATGAGTGGAAAAGTTTCATTTCACAAATATCATATGTTTTGATTTTTTTTCTGAAGTTTCATTTCCACCCCACTCTGAAAAGAGTAATTTGGGGTATTAGCATGGATTCAAACATTTTACTAAAGTCCTCATCTGATGTCATTTTTCTCAACTTTCAGTATTTTGATAAAATTTCAAAACTGGGAGGCTGGGAGGTCAGAATCAAGGAAAAAAATCTCCATGGTGCTTTTTCTCCTCATGGTCTTCATTATGCAGCAGCTTGCAATTCTCACTTTAAGAAAGGTTTGAATGAAAACTTCACCTTAGCTACCTTGCCTGAGATGAGCAAGCACAGTGAGCTCCATTTTAGACACCCAGACAAAGATCCACAGAATTTAGGAATGATCAGCTCCCCAGAACAATGCCCAGCCCCAAGGGGAGCACAAAGTTGAGGCATGGTTTCCAATGCTGATTCTGGCAGATCTGTACTGTCTGCAGTCTCCTGATGGTGTAAAGACCAGGAAGGCACCTCGGGGACAGCCTTCCCCAGAGGTTACGAGTACCTTGTCAGGCAAAGAAAATCACAGCTGATGATTATTTTTGAGGAATAACTCACACACTTCGGTCCTGCCCTCCCTGCTCTTCTAGCATCACTTCCAGCCTCTGTTCAGCTTTGCCCGATTCAAATCAGACACCTACAGGTTAGGGAGTTCTGCTGTTCCTAATTAATCACCTCCTGAGCTGACTTGTCTCTGCTGCCTTGGAGATCATTTAACGAGCACGGCTCACTTAGCCGATTCGCAGCACAGTGCCAGTAAAGCAGTCATCCAAATGCCAGGTAGCCAAGCCAGGCAGCGTTTAGAGGATGGCTGGTCTGAGGATGTTGCAGTCCACCTGCCTGGTTAGCACTGGTCACACACTGGCAAAGATCACCTGCTCAGATCACCGCTGGGGAGCTCAGGGTGATCCCTGCTGCCGAGGGCCACGAGGGTGCTTTAGGCTGAGGTTTCCACCAGGGTCCAGATTCATTTCAATGGGACACTTGAAAGGTTAAAACTGAGCTCCAGGCACCCTCAAGCCAGACCCATGGCTGTGCTGATCATGGCAAGTGCTGGGCTTCAGCTGACCTCACTCCATCTTCTTTCCATTAGGCAGTTGAGATATCATATTGTGGCAAAGCCAGCTCAGAGATCTCTGCTGCCTCTGAGCGAACCTTTGCTCAGGCTGAGTTTGCTTCTCATCTCATTCACAGGAGTTAGGCCCAGATTGCCCCACCCTTCCTTAGCTGCCTGCTAAAAAAAATCCACACGGCAATGAAAACTCGCCAAAGGGATGATGTGAAGGCCAGCAAGTGCACCCAGCCACCTTGCTCGTGGGAGCCAGAGGAAAGTAGATGTCAGCCAAGCAGGGCTGCTGTTGGGCTGGATGTGCATTGCTCACACAGAGCTGGCTCTGCCAGGGACAAGCCATCCACTGCAAGGGACACACTGTCCAGCTGGCTTCCTGCCGCTCACCAAAGCTTACACGGCACGGTTGGTTAAGTGGGTGTCTAGCTCTCTCACTTTTCGTCTTACAGTGCTCTGTCAGATGCACAGACATACCATCTCTTCATGCTGCAGGACACAGTTTATAAAGAAATACAAAGAATTTCCATCTGTGACATCTACCTGTCCCCATCTCTTCAACTATCCATCTCTTCCCCCAGCTGGATGGGAGTTATCAGGCTAAACACAGGTTTCTACAGGGTAAATGTTTACCCTGCTCGAGTCACCTTGGGAGTCACAAAAGCACCTGTCATTGCTAGCGGAGACAGGAGAGTGATTGCTCTCCTCTAAAGTGGGCATCTGCAGCTGGGCACATGAATCAGACCCTCAACGTGCCCATTTTTCTCTCCAGAGTACCCAGGCAGTGTGAGCAGGCGGATCAGAGGGAGATGCTGACACTGCAAGGGTCTGAGGTTGTGTGATGTATCCCACCCTCTACCCTTACCTACTCCCATGTCTACTGCCCTGTCTGTCACCAGCTGCCTGTCAAAAAGCAATTGGACATGGTCTTGGAAGACAAAATCCACTATGGGCTACCAAGAACCAGGGGAGCACCTCCAGCTCAGCACATCCTGAAAATCACTGGAGCTTGGGAGAACCTCCTAGGCAGACTGCTCCCTTCTGTGTAGATACCCAGAGCAGCTGCTGCTGGCCGCTGGCAGGAAGAGCTTATGGTGGGACACAGCAGGTCCCTTCTCATGCTTAGCCATGCAGATCCCCTGGCTCAACCAGTGATCTGTGCCTGCATTCTCAGAACTACACCAATCTCTCTCCATGCCTGGTCCTTTCTCCTTTCTCCTTTCTCCTTTCTCCTTTTTCCTTTCCCCTTTCCTTTCCTTTCCTTTCTTTTTTTTTTCAGCAGAAGTTATCCAAGAGTCGCAGAACTGTTCTCTAGCACACACATACACTGTGTTCAAATGCCACGAGGGCAGGATACAGGCACACCAATAGTATAAAACAAGCATTTTTCAGTGCAGGCTGCAAACCCTGTGCACTTCTGGCAAGAGTTCAGGATCCTCCATGAAATACAGGGGACCTCCCAGGCCAGGATCTGGCACCAGGATCAGTGCAGCAGCAATGCAGAGAAGCATTTCTGGACAAAAAGCTCCCCATACCCCGGGACAGGGAAGGCACACATAACCTGCTCAGTGCTGGCTTTAGAAAATGAGCAACTGGACAGTTGCACAAAGCCTCTAGACACAGGGATCCTCCCTACCAAGGTTAGATAAAGTACCACAAGGGCTGATCCAGCTCCAGCCATGTCAAAGGAGTCCCATGTATCCTAGAAGTCTTTAACAAGCTTGCTCTTACATTACTAGGACAGCCAACAAGGAAATGATCAACAAGAGGAAGAATTAAGAGAGTGAGGAAGGTTACACACAAGCAACCCAGGGCAAGGCACAGTAAAATCCCGTATCTGTGTCCTTTCTCCCTGTTCTTTACCTCTTTCAGGTCTCTGCCAATCCTTTCGTCTCTTCTTTGCTCCTCTTTTCCCTGACTAAGCCCCACTAGAGGCATACCCTTACAGCGCTGAGACACAGGTTATCTTTACTCCACTGTCAGCTGACCCCTCAAGGGAAAAGCCAACTTCAAGCCAGGTACAAAACCAGAAGGAGCTCCTTTGATCCCACCTCTACTGTCTGGGTTTAGTCCTCCAACCAGCTCAGCATATTTGTTTTAACTACTACTTACTGCTGATAAATGGTTTCTCTGCTTGCCACGGGTGAGTGAGCACAACTGCTCATTCCAGGCCTGAAGAAAACGTGCAGAGAAACCATAAGATTGTGTACTGACCTTTCAGACAATATTCATGCTAGTAAATACCAGCCAGCCTCTCGAATATTAAACAAGCCACAGCCAGCCCTGCATTTCCTATTACCCCAAAGTCCTTCAGACTACATCTTGAGTCCAGCCCTGCATCTGCAATGACCTGCCATTTCTTATACTTCTCTTCCATGTTGGACTTTGGGGCGTTGTCCAGCCCTGACGCAGTGACTTTCTGAACTGACTCCTGTCACAACTGCCACCAGTTCCACCACAGTGGTGAACAGTGCAGGCAGCATGAAACCCCCAGGAGACCCCATCCATATTGTCCAACATCACTCAACATTGTGTAGTTGTCCAAGACCTGCCATAAGGCGCAGGACTCTACTCTCTTTCCAGGAAAACCCTTCAATGGCTGCCCGAAACCTTCATTGTACTTTCCCATCACTACCTCAGACAATTAGGTTAATATGGACCAACATGGACTCCAGAGCATCACAGAGAGGGGAACTTCACAGAATACATTTTCTCAACCCTTTTACTTGGAGAGCTTTAGACAATCCTTCCATGTGTGAGTCATTATAACAGGATGTTTTCTCACTACAGAGTCACAGTCTACCCCAGAACACCTGCAGGTCTCTTCCAGACCTGCATGTTATGCTGTGTGTCATGTTATGCCCATGCCATGCTATATACCAGGTGTCATTTCTATCCATGCCTGCTCCCTCTGCAGTGGGCTTATTGTAGCCAAGAATTGGCTTGAGATCCACAAATGAAACAAGCCCACTCAGAGTAAAGTTGGCACTGAATTTTGTTGCAGCTTTCTAAAAATCTCGTTCATCTTTTTCCCCAGTTGTGCACTCCGATTCCTAAACTTTGTGCAATCAGGTTGACTGGAAAACGTAAAACAGGACCAAAGCTGAAGATTAGCCTTGGGGAGATGGCTTCCCCATTTGACCTCTTTATGGCTTCCCAGGCACCTGTTGCTATTCCCTGTAATTTGTCGCAGATAATGTTTTATTGATGAGTGTCAGCATCTCCTCCTCACTGGCACTGATGGATGCTGTGCCATCTTATCAGTATGCCAGGCAGCCCTTAGCCCATGAGCTATCTCACACGCAGTCTCCCTCTCACGGTTGGTCCTGACCTTCCCCATGTGGAACTGAATAACAATTACACAGGGGTAGGAGGCTCTCCAGAGAGCAAGCTAATTTCTACAAAGGGTGGATATGACCTCGGAGAGACCCCCTCACTCCCTCCCCCTCTCCACTCTGTCCGTCGGTGCGTGGCTCCCACGCCATTCACAGCAAGGAATGCACATGCAGAGGCAGGGTCAGCCTTCCTGACCGGTGACATAACTTGCAGAAACAGCCCTAGATCGGGGACACGCAACACACTCCTCGGGAAAACAAAAGTAAACAGCAGCTCCAAGTGCCCAGTGCAGCTCTCAGCCAGACAGCTCCACTCGCCAATTAGATTTCCTCCACCAATTTGCACGGGGAAAGACAGAGAGGAAATGCCAGATGCTGCTGGGCATGCAGAACAAATTCGATGTGTGTGTTTGAAGCACTAATAACACCCTTCCTGCTGAAAGAGGGAAAAGACTTTCTCTTAATCCCTCCTTGCATCAGTAATCAGAGAGAGGAGCAGATGGTGCCAGAAATACAGTAATATGCCCATTAAAATAACCTCAGTAGCTGATGACTTAGCACCAGACCCCATGCAGCAAACACCTTTATGAGAGCCCCGCTCCAGCAGAAAACAGTGACTCATGCAATAAGGCTGAGGAAATAAGAACTCACTAGGAACAAACCAGCTACATTTCAACAGTAAGGCCAGAGCTCTCACCCATAAACTCTTTGCTAGCAGATGTGCTCAGCAAGATTTGCCCTCCAGGTACATCTACACAAGGTGCATGTCCCATTCTCCCCCTCACTGACACCAGCCTGTGCCCAGATGGACTCTCTGTCTCCCAGCTGTGCGGTGAGCATCTCCAGCACTGCTGCTGGGCTTCTCAGAGTCCATTCATCCCTCAAGAGGAATAAGCAGATGGACAAGAGGCTTTCCAATGATGGATTTCTTTTCTACAATTCCCAGTGTAAGGTCCATACATAAGCAAATCTCCTTCAACCAGATACAAGTCATACCATTATTTTCTCAGTGGATTTTCAAGTTTTTATCCTACTGCATCTGTCCAGAAATGATATTCTACTACATGGGCCATCTGAGCAGTTTCCTGCAAGTTTTCTACAGCATTCATAAAGAAAAATAGAAGTGTCAGCAGTCACCATATTGCTGACCTTGCAACCTTGCATGGCCAACCCATCTGTTCCTGGACACAAAGTAATGATGTTTAAATCACACCACCCATCTTGGCTGCGAAGGACATAGGAACCAGCAACTACTAGGGGCAAAAACACTTTTACTATCCAAGGTCTTCATTTACAGTGGGAGTGCTGCCATCTCCTAACCCAGTATTTGAAAAGCAGCATCCTGCAGTCCAGGTAACAGCCTGCATTCTTCTTTCTCTGACCTCATAAATCTTCCTGGCAAAATTTCCATCCAAATAGATGTGCTCCCACAAACATTTATGCCAAGTCACACTTATGCCAAGCAGTGTTTCTCAACAGAAAAGCACTGCATCCAAAATATTGCATCAACTCCAGCTCCGTGCCTCTTGAAGGGTGAACATTTCTTTATCATTAATTAACTCTTTACATGACATGACATTTATTTCATTATTTCACTGAATGTCACCATCCAATTAGCTCATCCCCAAGGAATGGGACCTAATTAAGCAAGACAAGTAAACTGAACTTTAGCAACCTTCCTTTCCTGTAAATAAGTTGCTAGTACATAATTACTCAGCAATAACTACCTCATTAAAGCTTGAATAAAGATTCCTCCTCCTTTCCTTAGCTTTATTTTTAAAGAAATTTCTAACTCACTCATCTATTTCCATTTTGCTTGTCACAATGTCTCAGAAATCTGTAGGGTCAAAGCATGTTGCCTTCCAGCATCAACTATACGGAAGTGGTCATACATAACAATACTTCTCTCTCCATGACCAACAGTCATGGTTCAATGGAAGCTTTCCAGTGGCTGAAGAAAAGGATTGCTAGCTCAAATCTGTGTCTATAACACCAGCCAGATAGACTCAAAACTAGGAGGTTTCTTTTCAGCTCGCTTCCTGCCCCCTGAGAGTCTGATTTGGTTGAGCATGGTAGAAATCTGAAAATATCCCTCCTGCCTTTCATTGTATTTTTCCCAATTGCATGTTTTAGCTTTTTCAGTAGCAAAGGACCTCCTTCGCTCTTACTGAACCACAGAAGGTGAGGAGCAGAGCTGTACCTCTTTCAGCTGAGACATCCC
The DNA here is from genome assembly GCF_000737465.1 of Haliaeetus leucocephalus. NCBI lineage: Eukaryota > Metazoa > Chordata > Aves > Accipitriformes > Accipitridae > Haliaeetus > Haliaeetus leucocephalus. The sequence goes on along the minus strand of NW_010972831.1, from coordinate 2,548,322 downwards.
TTCGCTGAACTGCACTGCTCTGGGATGTAACTCTAGACCACCCTGGCATGACCACCCATGCAACTACAAAGGACAGAAGGAAATTAATAACTCTCCCCAAGCTGATGCAATGCACAGCCCTTCACTTGCAAACAGGTCATTTTCTTTGATATTTTTTTCCACAGGTAGCATGCTAGGGGCTATATTTTACATGGTACCTGATTTGAAACTCAGAGATGAAGGGTCGTGAGATGAAAGGGAAGCATTAATCTCACATGTTGACTCAGCATCACAATAAATTTCATCCCTTGATTGCTTTTGCTCTTGGCTGGAGGTCAGCATTTTCAGGGAGGAATTCTCCAAAAAAAGACATCGTACTGGTACAGGAGCACTAACGTACCACTCCCCAATCCTGCACCCTGCCTGGTAGTGCAAGGGTTTTCCCATGCTGGTGCAGAGATGCTTGGGAGACTTCCCAGAGGCCCTGGAGCAAGCCTTCCACAAAACAAGGCTGCAAATCCCAAATTTCTCATCATTGCATTTGGCTTTACAGGGAGCTATTCTTTTAAGCATCTTTGCCATGAGCTATCTGAAACAGGCTGCTGCAATACGTGGAGGCTCACACATGGCATTGCTGAGCAGGTACAACTCAGGCACGGGCATGGCCAGGTCTCTCCTGGCTCTGGGCTCTGAGCAGTCACTGAACACTGCAGCTCTCCCCTCTTAGTGCAATGCGAGGCAGCCTGGAGCTGTCATGGACAGAGCAGTCTCATAAACATCCCAGCCTTCCTCACCCATGCCATGCTGAACTGCCGGTTAATGGGATTCAGATTAGATCATCAAAGAGCATTTAATATCTGCCTTAAAACCCACCTCTCTATATGTATAGATCTTAAGGAGGCCGAAGACACAAGATCATTCCCAGCAGGCGTCAAGCAGCAACAAGAGGAAGATCTGTCTAAACCCCCTTTCAGGTCATCTTACACCTCGGGGATATGCTGCTGATGTGTAGCAAGCCCAGGGCTCCACTCATTGCCCAGAGGAGCCACTGGGAGCGAGCGCTGCAGGCAGCAGGATCAGTCCCCCCTTGGCACAGCTTGTGATGGAGACCACTGGTTGCCTGGAGCACAAAAGTGTGTGATCTCAGGGTAGGATCCACAGAAGACAGAAAGAAAAGACCATTTAGATGGTGCTGCTATCTAGCAATGACTAATCACCGAACAGCACTGGATGTGAACCTGGGCAGGGGCGCAAAGGCAGGAGGTACCAGTTCGCCTCCCAGTTCCATTTATTAATTATTATTTTGTTATATATTTTCTCCTGGCAGGAAGCACAGTCATCCATGATGATGTAAAGCACGTGCATGATGGCTGCTACCATCAGTGGGATGGCAGGGTCAGAGTGATCAGATCCCTACATATGTTATTTCCTTGTTCTTCAGCTTAATGGGGCGTTCCACTTTATTATTGTATTTTTTTTTTAATTTTATAAGACATGTTTCATTAAACCTGAATTATGGCAATTCAGGGAGGAAATTAGCCCATTAAAATTACAATGAAAACATCTTATAAAAAAGGCTGTCAACCACCATTTCTGCTCTGCTGGGTGAGGAAATAAGGAGAGAGAAACGTCTCGTTTCTGAGCAGAGACAGCACCTGAGTCTGCCAGGTACTCTGGAACAGGAGTCCATGCTGGGGGGAGCTGGAGGGCTCCTGGGGGCTGACTGATTTTTTTCCATCAAAAGGCCTATTTCAGGCCTTTCAAAAGAGCTAAGAGAAAAGAGGAGCATTGTCCTGCATTCATGTTTGGTCTCAGTTCCTTCTGATCAGCTGGACAGCAGAAACGAGCAGACAATTTCTGTCTGGATTTCCCTCCTGCAAAGCCCCAGCGAGGCTTGAAGCAATGGCGATGTGCACTCAAACTACAGCACCCTGGGGTTTTCTGGAAGGGAGAAACTTTTGTGCTGGAGAACAAGCACAGGCCCTGGCAGACCAGGAACTGGAATCAAGGAGTTTCCCCAGAGCCTCATTTAGGAAGGTTTTGCACTTTTCTTTGAAACAGATTGCTCTTCCTGTTGTCAGAGACAGCTTGTACCACCAGGCTCAGACTCAGGTGCTTCCATACCGCTTTGTTCCTCCTGCAGCAATGACATTCTCAGAGGAAGAAAGAGATTTTGTTAGAAATAAAAGTGGGAAGAAAAATAAAACCCCTTAAGCTCACTCATTTATGGTTATATGGGGTAGAAAGCTCAGATCTATTCTCCAGTCCAATTGCTGTGTGATTCCTGCTGCTGCCCTAAACTCTCTGCACCCTCTGAGCAAAAGACTGCTGCACCTCTCTCTGTTTTTCAGCAATGTAGCAAAGGTATTAGCTGGAGAAAAAAAAAAAGTCTGCCTGCAAGGGAATAAAGGTCAGTTCTGTGAAATGAAATAGATTTTGAAACTGCATGTCAATTAGACACATACAAAAGAAACTAATAAAGTTAATCCACTAAACTGGAAGGCTGCGATAAAGCAGCCCTGTAAGATACATAGAAAAGAAGGTGGGGAGAGGCTGGTAAACAGAAAGAGAAGTGAGGAACGGAATACAAGAAGGTACAGAAGGAGAAATAATGAGTAAAAGAGGAGACGGAGATAAATGTGATATTCATTCCTGAAAAGGTAAAAGCAAATGAAATGAGATCAGGATGAAAGGCAGAACCCAAATAAGCCAAAATACGCAGTTCTCCTGTGTCGAACATAAAAAGGGAGAAGGTTTCTTCTTCACAGACAAGATATTTGTCTTAAGAGCCCAGGAGAGCAGATTTGTGTTTGTAAAAGAGCACAGTGGCAGGGGCAAGGGGAGGAGGGGACACCTGGTAGGGAGAGAACAGCCTGACCTCCTACATCCTGGGTACTTGTGCACCCACCCAGGCAAAGAGCAACCACCACATCAGCAGCCGTCAGGTGAGATACACCTGCTGAGTCTTGGGACCATCTTTTAGCAATGCAGCCTTGTCTGACAGGCTACCTAGGACAGAAATAGGCAGATCCAGTAGTTCAGGTGCTCCTTTCCAGCGCAGTGCTGTACGGACACTGGTAACAATCCCCAGTCCATGGATGGTGTCCGGTGAAGCAACAGTCTGTACAACCCACAGATCCATGTGTTAGACCCATTCAACTGGGACCACTGCAGTGGCTGATCTTCAGCCATCCCACAAAGGGCTCCTGAGGACACCAGAAAATCCAGCTCTGATCGAAATGTTCACATGGGAAGCTGAAAATCTGGCTCTGGTTTTACTACTGGTGCCTCTGAAGCCCAGAAAACACTTATTTGAAACTCTGCCCTCTCTGTCACCTTGCCATCCAATTCTTTGATTTTTTTAAAGTGAAGATGACGCACTTAGACTCTAAAAGCACTTAGTCCTTGAAAGTCTGTTTCACAGTGGTAACTGCCTTTGTCCATTTGATCACCGATATGCAATAAAATTCAGCAGCAGTTTACGTGCATTGGGGAAATATGCTTGTAAAAGTCCCATTACAATTTATTGGATGCTTTTTGCTTCTTTCTGTAGTTGAAGAAGAGTGGAAATTGTTCTGTTTAATGTATACACAGTGGACACGGGGTATGACAAGAGAGTTCAGCCACATCTGGGAAGCAGTGCCTTGCACACCACTCATGTGAGCAGACCTTCTACTAGTTGATATGGCCTGAACTGAGAAACAGCATGGTCTGAATTGCCAACCAGGATACACTGGCCTTGCTCCACTGAAGCATTGATTTAGACCTGAGGGCAACTTGGATGGATCTTAGCCCAATATGGTCATGGATCCAGCATGGATCTTAATGCAGTGTGGACAGAACTTGAGGTAATGACTGAATGGTGTAGTACAAGGCTCCAGATGTCACAGGAAAGCTGCTGTTACACGACACAGCCCCATACCAGCCTTCAGTCTACATATCACACTTGAGTGAAACCATGGAGCTGGCTCCAACCAGGAGTTGACCTAAGATGGACCTAAGATGGCAACCTAATTTGATCCTTAGATCAACTTTAATTTCTTCTGCCTATTTTATCTTCCCACAAAACTGACTTAAAAGCTTCCTCCAGCCCAGATCCTACCCTTGATTTGGCAATGCTTCTGGACACAGGCCAGAATAGGCTGGCTGGAGGTACAGTTTGCCAATGAATGGATACCCCGCCTTGACTTTCCACTTTTATTTTACTGTTGCAATTGTTACTGTGCTGCAGGGCATTTCCTGGGTTTAATGAACATCAGGCGGGCCTTCCGCCTGACGGTTCATTAGTGCCTTCCAACAGAGAAAGCACCACACTGAAGTCATTATTGATTTGTTACATGCACCACTGAAGGATTTCCATATGGAGAGGTAGTCAGTTGAGGTGACCCTGAAAACATGGAGTCTCACATCAAATGTCAAACAGAAGATGTATGAAAGAGCATCAGGGAATTTAGTACCATTAGCCTCGTGTTTCTGATCCAGCTTCAAGGATGGAGTGGAGGCCATGTGGCCGATGCTGTCCTGAAATTTCAGGACCCTCACAGAGGCCATTTCATTGAATTGATTGCGTTTCTCAAAGAGTTCTTACCCCCGGCACAGCCAAGGCTTTTCCAGCCGTGGTCAGTAAAAAGCCTCCTGGGTACGTCAGCCCAGATGTGAGAACTGAGGGCGTAAGGGATTCTTTTAGTGAGATCCTAAATGTGGATTTCCAGTGGAAGAAGAGGAAGGAGAGTATAACACTTCACTGCAAGAGGCAAACATCTCTCTGAGTGCCTCATTAGGAGAAAAGAAGGTCGATTAAAGCTGGAATCAAAGAACTGCAATACTAATGTTATAAATATATGTGCAAAGTGGCCCTCTAGCCTCACTCTCGCATTCTCACGCACCGGGTTTCTGTTCTCCCTTGCCTCTTTTAACAGGAGAGGCAGGAACAGGCTGATTAATAAGGCTACAGAAAAACAGAACCATCTCCAGAGAAAGAAATACATTTTGTTTAAAATCATTTCCATATTTTTCTTCCCCCCCCAATGAATTTTGACACTGATCTTTTCCCCTTTTCCTGTTTATTGTTTTAAATAGAAAGTTTCTGCTTTCAAAACAAATTCTCTCAATTTCCCCCCCTCTCCTTTTTATTAATCTCAAAACAAGGGAGCAAGCAGGTTCTCAGCTCCTCCAGTGAGGGAAATGTTCAGTTCAAATTTTCTCATCAAAACCTGGTAGGTGTTTATCTGATTTTTGTCACACACATTGCTTAGGCCAAAGCATGTCTGAGGAGGCATATTCATGATATATATCAATGTATGTTTATTGCAATGGCTTCCTCACCCTTTATTACTTTGCTCTTCTCTCTGGAAGAACTTTATTCAGTTTTACCCATCATTGCAAGCACCATATCAACCCCAGGTTCAAATCAGAGCAGCATGGACGTGCAATAGCAACTGGCTACAAGCCAAAAGGGAGCCCTTGGGTACAAAACACCCGATGTGCCTTGTACCTCACCAGCAGCATCCCAGTTTGGCACAGTGAAGGAGTGATGCTGGCAAAATGAGCCTGGTGCTTCCAGCCAGACCCGAAGCAGGAGGAGAGGACGTGCCAGGCAGCCCCCTGAATGGCAGCACTTTAACATAGATGCAGAGCAATGTACACTGTAGGGCAAAGGAAACACAAAGGGGAACATAGTTTCTGTTTCCTGGAGAGGCACACTGCAAAACTGTAAATGCCATTACTTTGCCCTGCATCTGTATCTCACAGACAGAAACACACACACATACCCCGATGGGAAATTGATGCTGCACTTATTACTTGTCATCTGCAAATGGTACCATGTGTAGTAGCAGGTAGTGATGTGCATCTGGCATGCAGCATCCAAACATCCCCCTAGCCTGAGTCATCAAGGCATGATCATCGATCCAGCTGCATTGGGAAGATGCCCCAGAAAGAACTGAGGGGGTGTGGAAGGGAAACATACAACTACATCATAACCCCTAGCATCCCCACCCCACCCAGGGTGGGGTGTGGGGAAGCCCTGACACCCCTTTCCCAGTAAACCTGCACCTGTAATGGATGCTCTGGCAAGGCAGCATCTCGCAGCAAATCAGACAGCACTGAAATCTGGAATGTAGCCTGAATCTAAAATACATATATTTAACACCCCAAATGCAAAAGCATGACCCATTATTTACTAACTCGGGCCATGTTAATAAAGATAATACATAATTATTCCTGAAATAGTTCAATGCAAAGGTTCCCTCAGCTATAAACATATCACATTTCTCCTCTGTTTGATGTCCTAATTACAAGTATCACTGTCCATCTGAGTTAGAACTAGATTAAGGCTCTGCTTGCATTTAAAGTAGCTGTTAGCACTGCTTAATAGTGAGAGATGACTAATTGGCCATCATGTTGGTAATGAATGAAGCTGAGACGCAAGGCAGTGCATGAAAATTACGTATGATTACTGCCAAAAATTAGACTGAAGAAAAAAGAACATGTACACGCACACACATCCTGTTTGAACACCAAGGCTGATCTGAAACCCACCAACAGCACCAACATAGAAGTGGAGATGGGTTCATACTGTAGCAGGCAGCTGAACGTTCATCCCTGGCTTGGACTCATGCCCCTCCACTCTCTTCACACATGGTGGGGTGTGCTTGTCATTGCGGGTGTGAAAGAAGCTGTTTGTCATGCTGCAGCTGGTTCCTTCCCCACCATCGCCACAGAGTAATAATCTTGTCACATCTCACAAGTTAAACATGGTTTATCTGACTCTCTGTGAGGCACCGGCAGCACCGCGGGTGTCCCTCTTCCCTTCCAGGCCATGGTGAAGTAGCTCCCCTATGTGCCGTTAGGGCATGCGTGTTGTTGCACGTGCTACTTTTCAGTGGAAGCAGAAAAAACAAGGCCCTAACTGCATCAGCTCATTAAAGGCTCAGTGCTGTGGGGGGCTAAGGGTATCAGCAAAGCAAGGACTGGTGAGACAAGTAGTATCTTTCATTAACCTAGTGAGAAAGCTAACAAGCTTACAGGTACGTGAGGCAGATATGGAGAAACAAGCCTGCTGTTTCTCACAGCTGTATCTGCTCCTTTGATGAAATTCATAAGCACTCTTCACAACGGTGGTGGAAGGGGCTTTTAAGGCTAGTGTGTGTGCAAGACACTTAGACTCGCTTCTTCCCAACCTGTTACTTCTAAGGCCACATCCACCTCTTTGGTCGGCAGTGGTCAGGGCTCAGCTGTTAAAGCACCTCTGTGTTCAACCCTCGAGGTGGCTACATTTCAGCTCAGGCTGGACTCACTTCTGTACAGTTTTGAAGTCTTTTTACTGTGAAATGTTCACAAGTACAAGTAGTATTCAGTACAACAAAGCCTTGCTTTTTTACTGGAGTACACGCTATGCAATGAATTGGTAATAATAATACACTTTTCCATCTGACCTACTTTCTCGCCCCCTCCAAAATAAGCAGCAGCACTTCCTTCCCTGTCTCTCCCAGCCTCCTGATACAAATCTTTAAGATTAAACTTAAAGAACTTGCTACTGAAGCTAAGAAAAGACTTTGCTCTACCTTGGCCTCATTGTTGGGACACTGATGATTGCAGAAATCTCCGATTAAGATGGGAGGCTGGGACTGGACCACTCCATGCAAAATGTAAGATAAAAGTTTGCTATCTGTTCAGAACACGAAAACAACAAAATCTTCCTGGGAAATTTCTAAGCTGACTCCTAGCTTGGATGTTCATCCAGGCAAATCTGGGATGTGTGATAAGAACCCGTAGCCTGAATTTTTACCTACTCCATCAGCTCATAAAGAGAAGTTACCAAAACGCATCCCAGGATGTAAAGTTTGCATGGCAGGACTCTTAATTCTCTCTGGTGCATTGGCTCAATATGACCAACCAGTGGATACTGATTGGTCTCAAACAAGATTACGGAAACTTGGACAGGTTTTTTTCAGTTGATTTTTGGAAAAAAGATGTGAACTTTTGCTGAGGGACATCATCAATGTTGATGGTTTTTGACATCATTTCACAGCCAACCCCAGGTTCAGAAGGGATGAGAAAAGAGGTCAGTGTTCTTATTCCTGTAAATGCTTTCCACAGAAGAAAGGGCTTTGGGTTGAGAAATCAACAGGTGAGTCCATTAAACATTCCACATAATGCAAGCATTGATATAATGGGGCCCAAGATGCTACAGACTGTCCTGGCACTCCTCCTCATCCATGTGTCACATTGTTCCTGCTTGAAGTTTCACACATCGGTGCACAGGCCAACGCTGGATGCGTGCTATTCTCCTGCACAGCGTGCTGCTCTCCCAAATGTATTGAGCCCATGCCTGGACAAGGTTTTAGGAGTGCTGTCAGCACTGCAGGGATGCCCATGTTTCAGTTTGAGGCAACTAGCTTGCTGTGACCACCCAGAGTTGATTTAAAGAGGATGCAGAGGTACAGCAGAGTCTCCTGTGCTACATACAAGTCTTTATATCTATGTGGGGTGCTTTTTGCTGGTGTGTGCTAGTGGGAAAGAAAAATGGTCATGATACCAGTATCCCTTGGGGCTGCTAGAGTCCATGCTAGATGCCAGCCCACGTGAGATGCACTTAACAGTCCCCAATTGTCTGAAAATTCATAAATCTCCAAAATTATCCTAATGGCAAATATAAATCTTAAAGAAGCCCTCGCTTCTCACAGTCTTTTCATGCCTTGCTTGGCAGTCAGCTTGTCCCCAGGATATGAGGAAGCATCTGTGTTTGTAGGGTGGGTGTGGGAGGAAACTGGCTTACCCATAAAAATATTGCCAATTGCACCTTTTATTTCACACATTTAGCCACTGAGATGAAACAAAACTGTGTAGAAAAACTAATTTCATCTACTGCACAATACCATTATTACCATAATCTAGTATAACAGGGTGAACTTCACAGCACTGGTAAATACATTATGAGAGTCATTTAAGATCCTGGCTCAACAGCTGAGCATACAGAGAGGCTCACATTTTTGCAAACATGGGCTTAGGAAACTAATGCCTTCTTCCTGCTATGATCTAGACACTTTAGCTCAGAGTTACCTGAGGAATAATGAAACACGTGAGTGCACTGTTCCTTTTTTTCCAGTCTTGATTTTAAATATTTCTGTTTCTCCACCCCACCTGTAGCCTGGAACTGCATCTTCTTCAGTATAGTGGCAAGGAAACTGCAGGAAGATAACAGAGAAGACCTTGTTTGTTCCTGCCTCTGCCACCAGTTGCCTTGCCAGACTTGAGAAAAACACTTTACCGTGTCTGCCTAGCTGCATAGCACCCCACGGCTCTCGCTTTCTGTTTGTAGAACACATAGTGCAGGGGGTAAAGCACTGTCAAAAGGTGCCTGCAGCTGAAAGTATGCTAGTAATTAGTAACAGCCCATGGCCCCCCAGCTCCAGGCTCAGCACATCATCTGTCAGCTCAGCAGCCAGGGTCCACTTCTCTGGCCAGACAGTCTCTCTTCCAGGACAAGAACCAGAACTGCAGAATACAGGGCAAGTTGCGACAACCGGATGGAGATGCGTAAGCACACACCAGTTTATCCAGGGGCTACAATCTTCCTCATTCCTTCAGATGAAATTGTAAGTTTCTAGCAAAAGCCTTTATACAGAATAATTTTTCATTGCCCTTCCACGAGCCAGTTCACACCATATTTTCCTTATTCTCTGCGCTGTATCCAGGGGGTATTTTCCACGTGTCCTGTGCTCAGCCAGCAGCTACTCCTCTGCGCACCACACACTGACTGGTGAACTGTGCGTGTTTGATACCTTGTACCTCACACTGAGCTTATGGTTTCCCTACAGTTTCCCTACATCTTTTCTCCAATTCAATAGGGAATCCTTATCAATCATACTTTCTGCAGGGGTCAATTCCTGACCCATCTGACCTCAGCCACCCACCATATGATCACGCATTAACACCACTGTTCAGGGATGGTGCCCCGGAGGGCTCCTGAGACCAAAGCAGACTTGTGTGCTCACCAGAGTAACTCTTAGATTAAAAGCAGAATTCTAAATAGCCGGATTTGGGCCTGTTTGCAGTCGCTGGTCACTCCTGCAGAATGTATTAAAGGCATGATTGCCTGGTGGATTTAAAAGTTTTTGCCCCCAGCTCAAAATTTTCCAGGAGGGGTGTGAACTACTCTGAAAATGTCACACCTGGAGGTTGGAGTACAGCATAAGTGAACTCGCTTTTCTTAAGCACCTTTTATGTACGCTGCAGAAGTACACAGCCCTCCGGGAGACTGCAGCACACAGCGAAAGCCACTGGGTCTTAGTCATCTGACTTCACTGAATATTGTCCCCAGTTAATCTTGTGCTGAAGATGATCTCTGAAGTACCAATCATGCAAAAATCGACTTTATGTTTGAAGGACAAATGCAAAGTCTCTCTTACTGCCCTTTTATAATACACACTCCATCACACCTGACACAACCACTCCTGTCAAATATTGTAGTTTAAATAGCTCTGTTGGTAAATGATAAATACAAGAGCATACATTTGGATAACCTTACAACCTGCCGAGAAGAGGGTGCCCTGGATTTATTGTTACAATGTTTAATATTGCTTCATTTTGTCCAGAGAGAAATACTGGAGTTGTTCATAAAGGTGAACCCTGTAAATCAATAAAGTCATTCTTGGTAAGTCTGATTTTTAGCTGGGAAAGACTTTAGCTGCATTGCTAAGAGGTGCAGAAGGGGGGAAGCTGTTTTTTCCAAAAAGGAAAAAAGAACATGGCATGGAAAGAAGTGCTTTCCGCTTCAGGTGCCAAGAGATGGAAAGTCTGCTAGTCTGGAATATCTTCCCACAGGTTGTCAAACCCCCATGGTGTTCAGAGGCAGCAGCATGCAGCAAAAAGCACCTGAAGCAGGGAAATCCTTCCAGAACATACCTCTGAGCTTGCCTGAATTTCTCTAATGGCAGCACTGAACTTCATCACTCCATGCTCAGGAGTCTGACCTGCTCGCAGCTGTAGCTCAAGCCAGGGCACTTTAACACTGGTGCAGTTCCCAGATCCTGCTTTCCAGATGTCACCTCCTGGTGGCTGCATTAATGCAACAGAGGCCTCTGCACTTAAGCCCTGTTGGTAAGCAAGCTCCAGGGAATGTGTTGGTCTCTTAGAGAAGCATTCGTACACTGGTTTCCCCTCCTCAAGAGGTTGACAGGAGGACCCAGGATCTGGCCACAGGCACCAGTGGGAAGCATCTCACAAGCTGAGCATTTCCACCCAGATTCTACCTTGCAGGGCAGGATGCCCTTTGCTATTCAGTTCAGAGGGTAAAAACATGAATGTAAAACCAGACTTCAGCATTTGATGACCGAGGGAGCAGAGGCTGTTGATAAGTCTATCCCAGAAACTTGTGAAAGAGTTTCTAATTGTATTCCTACAGTTTGTTTATGTTGGGCTTCACTGCTTGCTTCTCTGAACTGCCTTGATTTTGAAGGTTGGTTTGGGGTTTTTTTGTTGTTTTTCTAATAAGCTATGTACTGCAATTTATTCTGTATCACAGAAACCAGAGAAACGTCTTCGAGAGAAAGACAACTCATGCAAAGAATGACTCAGACGTATATCCCAGCCTGCAGAGAAGAACAATGCTTGTGCCAGCGCACAGAGCCTGCTAAAATCCGTAACAAGGCTGCTGGAAACAAGAAGAAGGTTGGACGAATTATAGAAACAAAAGCCAAACCCTCTGATCAAAGAATCGAATTACAGACAAGAAAGGAAGAGAGAACTGGCTGACAGTCAACCAGACACCCTGCGGGACTTGGAGAACACAATTTAATCTCTCTTTGCTTCAGTTCCCCATCCATAAAATGGCTGTTGGCCACCTTATCCATTTAGTCTATGGGAGGCTGGGGTCAGAGATGGTCTCCCATTACATGCCTGCACACTTTCTAGCCAAGTGGATCCCATATTGCTATGAAGGTAAATAAAGAAGAAATTCTTGAACACCAGCACAGTTAAAGCATATTTCTAAATGATTTTGTGTTTCCCTGTCCACTGCCTGTGAGCTCTTAGTGAAGTTTTTTCAACTGGAGAGACATTCTGGACCTCTTTCTCCCATGGGACATGCTGATGAGGTTGGAAATGGGGCCTTTGAGCTTTACAAAGTCCCTTTCCTCTTCCTCACCCCCACTTCTAAGAAACTTGTATGGGCATCATCCCTTTTAAGACCATTACCCCTGCATCAAACAGGGCTGAAATTGGCTGAGATGTGCAGAAGTTGGTGAGTCAAAAGACATGAAGCTGCACAACCCATTTCCAGGGAAAAAAACTCAAAATCAAGCCAGCTGTAGCAAAGCCAAACCAACTCTCCCGTCTCAATCAGCAGATCAGTTTATGTCCTCTAAAGAGTCCTGTATCCTTTCCCATACAGTTTAAGTCCAAAGGGAATTATATCACCAGGCAAATGAGAAGATAATCTGGTTTTGATTTTCATTCAGTCTCCATCACCTTAGCTGTCTTAATACACGAAGGACCCAGTGGCTGTAAGCTGAGACTGAAATACTTAAATGGCATCTGAAACACAAATATTAACAGGGAGAGGAACTATTCCCTGGAAGAGCTGACCAAAGAGCAGTGCTAATTCTCCATCACTTAGATCCAAACCAGGAAAGCATAGGAGGAACCACAACTTATTAGGCTCAGTGCAGAGGTCAGTCATTGAGCTTTTCTGAGCATGACAGGTGCAAGAGGCCAGAGCAGAGCAACACACAGGTTCTTTCTGACCAGATAACCTACAGGACTGACTTTTACTCATACAGAGTCTCTGTTGCACTAGTACCAACCCTGGGAGAGGAACTTGCACCACTCTTGGAGTCTATTAAAGAAATACACGTAGAAAAGCACAAGACCCATGACTAGAATTTCAAGCCAAAACTGCATCATTTACAGCAACATTTCCAGTCTAACCACAGGGTTTTTCAGATAACAGAACAAAACTCTTTGTCATCCCATGCTCTTACAGAGTTCATCCGCAACTGAATCCCTCCTGGGCTGCCCAGCTTTCCCAAGCTGCCACCTCAGATGGGCAGCCCATTTCCAGGGACACAGAAGCCCTGCTGTCCAGGCCATAGTCTCAGGGTGATGGGTTCTGTCTCTGACATGGGGATTTTTGGTCTGACACAGCTGCTGTACACACAAGGGAGCCTGGCACTCAATGCGTTAATGCAGATCCCTGCTGGAGACCATTCATCGATGTTGATAGCAGTCCACAAGATTCTTAACCTCTGTCTAATACTGTCACGCTGAATAGATGGTTTGCCCTCGTGTTTGCAGCTTTCACTGCCTTGTCACGTAATATCTTCAGGGGCCAGAGGCCACACCACTGCTTCTATCAATCCAGCTGCGTGCCCTGCCTTATTGCATTAGTCCTTTACATCTCTGTCAGACTCTGGTAGGCAGTCAAGGATGTTTACTGATATCCACTGCACAGTCAATCTCAGAGTGATCTCGGTATCTATGACCCCTCTCTTTACAAATCACATTGGTTGAAGGCTATAATTATGGGATATAATTAGAAGTGGAGTTTCATTTAATGGAGGCAGCAACATGTCAAGCACCCCAAGAGTCCACCAAGCTGCAAGCTATGATTCCTCCTCACCTCCCCTCTGCCGCTGCTGCTGTTTTGGAGCACATAAAATGCCTGTTTCACTTGAGGTTGACCTAGATGTTGCTGATGATCTTGCTTCAGATATTGTATCTCCAGCTAAGAAGTAAAGCTCCAAACATGAATTTAGCCCATCATTACACCTATCAGATCTTTCAAGACAGCAACAGATCTTACAGGCCAATGGATTGAATCCACTGGCTTTCAACTGTTCCTATAGTAGGACCCCTCCCTTTTCCAAGCAAGCCTGTCCAACTCCAATGCACACTCAGTGCATGCACTTTTACTCCCTTCCAGATCACAAATTCAAGCAGAAATGAATATGCCAGTAGAGAAAAGCCCAGTGTATATGAAGGCACGGAAGATGATCCAGTCTTTGTTATATTCATTGTCCTGAAAGAGGTTTGTTCTACCTCTCAGCAATCCTCCAGTAACAAACAAACTCTGGAGAAGATTCAGGGGACCTATGAATTTAGCTGTCAAATGTCTTTGGAAAGATGGAATGCAGTCTTCATCTCTTGATCAGCCTAAACCTTTTATGTACTGGTAGATTCTAAAGCCAACCTTTGCTGGACTATCAGCACTACAGAAAGAAGTCATTACCACAGAGCAGAAGTAAAATCCAAAGCAGAAAAGCACAAAAAGTACCTGTGAGAAAGATGACAACAAACTAACCTAGTCAGTACATATTCCTCCCACACTGCACCACCCAAGTGTCCAGCCCTGCATCACCAGGGCATAATGAAAGGCCTTGGCAGCCTTTTGGGTGCAGTCAGTCTTTGGCCTTTCTGCTGCAGCAGGCAGTAACCAGCCCTACGATGACTGAGATGTGAGCCCTTGTCAGCCACCGGGATGAGAGCAACAATGACTCTTGCAGCACCTGGGAAACAACAGTGAGTCCTTTAGACAGCACCACTGGTAACCGCCAGGATGAGTTACTTGAATGTACTCACCAGGCCATCATGCCACCCCGGTCCTGGGACCCAGTTCCTTTCTGGGCACGAAAGCCAACGCAACTCAGCTGTCACAGCTGCCTGGGAACCAACATGTGCCAGCACAGAGCTCAAAAGTGCTGAGGCAAAGCTGACGGGAAATGGCAGCAGACAGACTACGGAAAAAAGCCAGTAGAGTCTTTGTTCTGAGATGATTGGAAGACACAAGGAGCCAAGATCATTTCTCATCAAGTAAAAGAAGTGAAGAACACATTCCTAATTCAATTGGTGTCAACAGGAATTCAGCTCCTATTCAGGCATTTGAAGTGGTGAAACTGCACCAGGAATTTGCTTTGCAGCCTGGGCAAGGAGCAGACGGACATGACATATTTAAGTCCCAAGTGCAGCAATGAAGGGCATGTGAATACCGTTACCTATTTGGAAAGCTTTGGGGTGTCTTTGGAGAAATTCAAAAGACAGCACTGACTGCACCTTTGAGTGGCATTTGTTTACTTTGGTGCCTCTGAATAAAAACCACCAAGGGAAGAAATACAACCACCACTGCCAGTGTGAGATTCCCATGGGCTGTCTCATAAGGAGTCTGAGTGGTGGGTGCAACCTGAAAATGAGAAGAGCAAGCTGGAAACAACCAGCCCCAGCAAAGGTGTTTCTCGAGACCTGTCTTGCTCTGATGAAATCATTCCAGCCAACACTGGACTCCAATCAAAGGGGAATTTTGGAAGCAGCTTCCCAACCATCTTGTGTGATAATCTGGCTCTCTTTCCTTCACCCTGACAGAGCAGCGACTGGAGAAAATGATGAGGATTTTATAGCTCTCTGCGGTAAGCAGTTAATAACTCTCTGAGGCTATAGATCTGGGCTCCACTGCAGGACTGGAATAATTCACAATAAAATATGACTTTTCATTTATCACTCTGACACTTAATAAATACTTCCTGGTGAAGCCCAGGAAAGAGGAAGAGAAGGAGGGAGGGGGACATCCCATGCCTGTGGTCACCAGGTGCTTTCAGTGAACATGGCACCTGGTGAATGGTGAGAGATCAAACAGGAAACACAGGCCTGGGACCTGTTAGAGGAATGGAGTGATGAGGCCTCAGCTTAATAGGGATTTTTTTGTCCATAACCATAAGAGGCCCCTTGTGAACTCAGGCAAGGCCCTTGTGGACACTGATGTTTTATAATACTGATAATGAGGGATGAAGGGTCTAAATACCAAAGCAAAATGGTGTGTGGCCCTTTCTCCTCTCTTGGGCTGCCATCATCCACTGCCACCACACAAGGAGGGCTGGTGCGTCCTACGGTCTGCGTGCTGATGGTCCCGTGTGCCAACATGCTTCTGCAGCCACCTTTGCTTGGGTATGGAAGTGCCTCATGGACATACATCGTCATGTCACTGCAGAGAGGCAGGAAAACATTGTCTGTGTTCTTTGAGAAAAGAAATAAACCTGAGGCAGAAATTTGCCCTGAGAGAACCAACAGCAGTTTGCCTGGAACATCTCTCAAAGTCCTCCAGCAGACAGGCTAGCCAAGAACATGTCTCTGCTTCCTCTGCAAGCATGAGCGATTCCTACTGATATGCAACCTGAGATGTGGGCAGGGATCAGATCCTTGTGCTTCCAAATCCCACCTAGCCCCAGAAAGAAGAGGGAGCTCACCCTCAGGGAATGGAAAGTAAACCAGCAAGTACCTCTGGCAGGAGCTGCCAACCTGCTCACAGCTCCACCTCCCTTGAAAATCACAGCTGTCTCCAAGGTGAGTGGCAGTGCTCTTAAACCGCCCACATGCTGCAGGGCTGCCAGCAGGTTTGCTCCCAGGGCAGATGCTTGCTACATGGGATAAGCCTGCATCCACTTGTAGTTTCTCTCTGCTGGATTCCCTTTGCCTTGAGCTGTCAGTAGAAACAGCACAGACACTAACCTTTGTAAATCAGATAGCGAGGCATGGTTTACAATGACATATAAAGCAAGGGAGCTTGGTGTGAGCTAGATTTGCCTGTGGCTCTTTTATGTGGCTGCTTTGCAGATGGTCTGTCCACTGCCTAACATCTTCTTGAAGGCCTTTTTATCTACATAGATGCAATTTCCTTTTCAGTTCCTTGCATCCACACGCTTTATCAGCTGATCAATGGAAGAGACTCTTATCTTCCTACACCCTGAATAGGCCTGTAGAAGCTGCTGCTGTATTCACAAAAAACCCTGATGGACCACAGAGCTATGGAGGTCCCCGGTTCCCTTTCTCCCTCCTTGGCTGTTCCTCTCAGACTGATGGCGTCCTGGTTTAGCTGAAGAGCTCATCCCTACAGGGGGGAGTTGAGGATATTGCTATATTGCTCTAAACACTCTGGAAGTGTTTTAGCAACACAGGCAAACAACAAACATTATCCTGTGTGCAATATCGACTCAGTTAATTGGCAAGTGAGGTGTTGGACTGGCCTCCTGCTTGGCTTAAATTGTATATGCACCGAACACCGTCTCTGCTCATCATGCTGTCAGTGGGAAAGGCTCCATACAGGGTAATCACATGCTGCTGCAAACTCAGTGCTCGGTAAAGCTGCAAATCAAAAGAAAATAGCAGACAAACAATGAGGGGAGATGGAAGGAGGGGTGGAGGGGGCCAAACTGGAGAAACACAAGCAAACTCACAGCCTGTGACTGTAGCTGCCCCTTTGGGGAGCTCAAGGATTCCTGAGAAACTTCTTTGAGTTGGTCTGAGGCTCACGTATCGTGGCTGCAGGCAGACCTAGCAGAAATGAACAGGAAGGAGATGCCTGGGGAGCTGCATGAGTGAGTCTCATATCTTTCATCCCTGGTGCTAATGGGAAAGGGGAGAGCTGGTGCTGGGGAGTAGCATAATGGAAGAAAGAGGATGTTCTGCCACTGTCTTCTCACATAACCTTGGGAAAGCCACAGGTACTTCCTTTGCCACAATTCCCACTTGGCAAATGAGCATTGCAGTCCTTCCTGTGTCTCTCCCTGCTGCTTACTGCTTAAGGACCAGGTTTTCTAAGACAATATAGACCCCTGAGGATGCATGCGTGTGCCCAGAAGCATTTAAAATTGTTCTAAGCAATTATGTGCCTAACTCACTTGGGTCTTGTCCCATTTCAGTGCAGCCTCAGGCATCCAAATGCCTCTCCAAATCTGGCCCTTAGACTCTTTGAGGCAGCAAATTGTCTCTTACTATAACTGTCTGTATAAATATAAGTGTCTGTGTGTGCATGCACATGCACATTGCTGTCTTACGCTATGGTACAAGTAACCAAAGAGCTACGGAGGTCTAAAACTAAAAGCTGTCTCCAAGGAGGTCTCAGGCCTGCAGCCACCTTGCAGATTCCTATTGCAGGTGCAATATTGCATCTCGGCTACAAAACTGTGGATCTGATTCTTTCCCCACTTTGCACCCAGTCCACATGAGACCTTGCCTGTTCCCGCCTGCTGGCAGTCAGGAGCTGGACAGAGCCATGCTGATGCCCCTGACAGTTGTTGACTATCTAGAAGGGTTACCAAGTGCTCTCAGCCAGCGGACACTTCTCAGGAGCTAGAATCACACAGAAGAACAAGCAGACCGAGGGGAGGCGAATCAGCTTGTAACCTCTTCAGCCATGAACTGGGAGAAAGAAAACAAAACCCACACACAACCCACATGCATTAGCAGTAAGGATGGTGGCTGTCAGAAGGGGTTAATGAAGCAGCTGCTCAATTCCCTTGCAGACAGGCATTTAATTTATAGCTGCCAGAAAATCCCACACATTTGGAGATCACATCCTTGGTGGAAGTGGTGTCACATCAGAGAAGCACAGGGCAATCTGGCCACTGGGGACAAGGCTGCTCTCCACGCTATCAACTCCATTAAACTCCTCTCCCCCAGCTCCATACATGCCAGAAAGTGTAGGGAGTTCAAGGAAGTGAAAATTTACACTCTCGGCTCTGACAGCTGCTTTGGCTACAGTTTAGGCATGTTTGCTAGGGAGGCATTTGGACAAGGTTGTTAGCCTTTCTGTTAAGCTCATGTTCAGAGAGGATGACAAAGAGGGGGGAAAAGCATGTGGGTGAGAGCAATCCATAATGCTGGAGTCAGGCCACATGGCCGGCAGGCATATTTAATGTACAGATTACTTCTTCACTTGAAAGCTGCAAACTTAATTTGTTAGTACAGGACTTACTCTCTGCCTTTGTGTATACTGTGTCTAACCCAGTTCCCAAGTTCATCTGGAAAGCAGATGTTTCCACTAGCAGTGCTTAAAACTCGGCTCTGTCAGCACTTCCACTACAAGTTTGGAGGAGTTAACTCCTCATAAAGCATCCGCTCCCAGCTGGAACACAGCATACAAGAGGGGGAGATATATCTGCATAAGTCCCATTAGCGCTTAACGTTTGTTATCTCTTGGGCCCTGTAGCTGGAAAACACCTCCTGAGCTCAGTGCAGGAGCCAACATCCTTACCAGATTACTCTGCAGACATTTGGCTGGGGATTTTACTTAAGGTTTAACTGGATTGGCAGACATTGTTTTTCCGGGTGGCTTCTGTTCCAGCTCTAGGTTTCTGTAAAGCAAGTATGAGATGCATTGGCAGTGTGTTGGGTGTTAATTACCAGCTAGAAGCACACCCTCAAATGCAATAAGATTTTTCATTCACAATCTGGAATGGAATAACGATGCAAGCGGAGCACCAGGTTGTGGAGAAGGGTGTTTTCTTCATATCTGCCATCAAATTGGATGTTTGGGAGCCAGGCAGGGAGAGCAAAGTCTACTTAGTGTCAGGACACCAGGGAGGAATAGATTTAGGAGAACACCAGGAGTCAAACTAAACACACAGCTTCATGTGTGTGATCATCTGCTGTAGAATGAGGTGCACACTGGTACACTACAAAAACCCTGGAAAGCAGGGGATGCTACAAAACCATGCAGATTCACTGCAGATGTTCTAAGATCCTAGCTCCCCAACAGCACTGCTTTTGCTTACAGCCCTTTATTTTGCCTTGTTTTGTGTTTTTCAGTTTGATGAGGAACAAGGACATGAACTATAGCCCACCGTGCATACATTCCTTAGATCCACTGCCTGCAGGCCAGGCAAATTTGGGAAGGCAGTACCTTAGATGAACTTCTGCATGAAGAAACAGGGGGTCCATCCATACAGGAGCAATGCGAAAGCTCAGACTGGTTCACAGCAGAGAGGGAGCTGCTTCAATTCCGGGCAGAGAGAGGAAAGTGAGGAACAACCACAGCACTTTATCTACCAAACATTTCTGTGTCGCACATTAAATTGCATTTTTTCAGAGTCTGCATCTTCTGCCCTAGAAGTCAAGGTTGGTAACATCCTTCTGAGAAATGCTGACAGAGGCAAAGAGAAACCCAGAGATATTTCAGCATCACTGGTGGGGTTTCAAGGCTGCAGCAGAATTTCTCTCTCCTCTCCTTCCTACCCTTGTCTCTAAAGCTCTTCATGTTGTGTAAAGCCCAGGACCTTGCGAATCCTAGAGCAGAAAATGACTAGGGAGCATTGCCAGCAACAAGGCTCTTATGAAAGATCCCTCATGTCCACAGCTTGGAGCAGGCAAAGACAAATGAAGTCTGCTGGGGCCTGCCAGCACACAGGGCAGGCTTTCCTTGAGATTCCTGGCTGGATGAACTTCTCCCTTTGCCAGTGTGATGACTGCTTGAGAGCAGAGAACACACTTCTCTCTGCCTTGCTTTTGGGAGGTGTCTTCCCAAGGGCAGCAGGGGAGAGAGGTAGAGAGGGAGAATTGGCTATTTATATTGGCTCACACAAAGCTTCCCAAAAACCTTTGTTCAGGCCGGAGGAAATGAGCCTTTCATGGTCTTGCTAAGCACTCAGAACTAAGTTTGAAGTTCTGGTACTTAAAGCAGGACATTAAGTTGGATAAAGCAAAGCACAAAGAGCAGGAGCTCCAGAAGGAAATATGGTGTGTGTGTCTTAGAGTAATGCCTTAGAAATAGCCAGGCTGAAGCGAAGGCACTTCCACTGTGCTAGGAGCTGTACAAAAGACAAGCTCTGCTCCAAAGAGCTTGCAATCAAAACAGATGAGACAGGGCAGGAGGATGGGCAATAGGAAACCACAGAAATCTGGAAAGTCACTTAAGTGCTGCAAAGTGTATCGCAAGCCTCTGAATGATGCACTCCACCCATGCACACAGGGTTATACTCACAAGCCCAAGCAGGGTTTAAGCCAGTCCATTACCAGGAAGACAAACCTTTAAGATGAAACTTATCAATTGCTATTAAATCATTAGATGACCCTCTTTGAGACACAGGTGTTAGAAGATGCAAAATATTATTTTTTGAGAAGAAATACTCAGCCCCTGCCCTCAGTGTCTGTTTCTGCGCTGGATTTTTCTTCCTGCAGCTCCAGGTCTCCTGAACTTTGCTGGAGATGCTGCCTATTTTTAACCTGCCTTAGCACTTATGTTATCGTTCATGTCAGAATGAGGCCAGGCATTAAATATATCTTTCCACCAAAACTTCCCAGATTTCATTAATTTAGGCATTCTAGTATGATGCCTACCACACTTAGGGGAGCACTCAAGAATGAATGTCTCAGTCCCGCACTGAGACCAGACTCCTGCCTCCAAAGCAAGGCGAAGTTTCTTGCACGCGCCTGTACACAGCATGTGCTATTGCAAGGGAAGCTCCTGTTCCTGAGAAGGACTATTTCTGTCACCTGCACAAGCCTCACTCCAGAACTGTGTTTCAGGGGCCTCAATATTTATATGTCACCAATTTTTCTGCTGCCCTATAACATCTGCTACAGGTAGTAAATCAATACATGGCATTAGCACAGCCCAGTACCACATCTTTTCATATTAAAACCTCTCTAGATTTCAAGGCTAAGAGGTACTGAGAGCTTCTAAGGAAATTCCAGCGGTCTTGTATAATACTTACCAGCCTGACAGACTAATTGCCCTATAATTCAAACACAATTGCAATCTATACTGGAAGCGATTATATGCAGATGACTGGGGTGACTCTCATTTCCTCTACAACTTCTTCTGAGCCTTTTTTTCCGGTATCAATTCCATTTAAAAAAAAACCTTGGAAATTATTAACGCACAAACCCACATTTTATTAAAGCTTATTTTAGGAACTGCATGTTAAATCCACATATAGATACAAAGGCTCACGAGGAACTCCTCCTCCTGTTTAAGGTCTCAATACAAAAGCCTTCCTGCATTGCCTTCTGGGAATCATGCCAGCCAAGAGCCTGAGAAATGGTGTAGTAATAAAAATGTAACACGATGTATCGTAAATTATACACAGGATGGGACTGATGAGGGAGGTGGTGAGTGTATTTGTCTTTCACCCCTTGCAATGAGCTCAAACACTGCCTAAGGTCTGTTGCCTACAAGAACTTGGGAGGAGACTTCTTAGTCTGCTTTGCACCTGCGAGACTTCTCTGAAGAGGCATAGGCTGAGTCTTCCCCACGCCAGCGAAGCAACACTAACGGGGAGCAGCTCTTAACTCACTGTGGCTGGAAACTCCCTCCAGGGTGAATGAAGCACGCCAAGTACCAGCCAGCCCAGAGCTGCACGTGACACAGAGTCCTGCTTACCTCCTCCCATGCCATCTCCTGGATGGTAACCTGCAACAGCTCAGGAGGGGACACACGTCTCATCCCATCAGCCCTGTTACAGGGGAGATAGATACCCTGCAGCAGATAGACTGAATGAACATCCCAATGTACTGGATGCATGAGGCAGCCCTCTGTGTCTGCCTTCCACACAAGTGTTACCCTGGGAGGAGGACGCCAGGACCCCCCTGCCTTGCACGCACACATGCACACACATACACACCCATCTGCAAGAGAATTGCTCAGCAGCAAGATAACCCAGCTGTACACAGAAAGGAGACAATTAGAAATGCCTAGCAAAAAGGATTTGTCTCTAAATTATTATTTACAAAATATGTCAATCCCTTGCAGCTTAATTTCATTCATCTATTTGTTTTGCAGGAAAGATGAGGCTCTAGCATAGTCAGCAATCCTGTAATGAGTACATTTGCCTTCTCCCTCACAGGTAGAAAAGCTAAGGAGGGATTTAAGACCCTTCCCTCTCCTCCATGTCACAACTCCTCTTCCCCAGACTCTCCCAGGCTGTCTGCCTCTCATTTTTACAAAAACTGTTACAATATCATAGTTACAGCTATACGGAGATGAGGAATTCTAAAAATCTTAGCTGTTTCGTGGCATGGAAAAGAGAGTTTCCCTCCTCCAGCCCAGGCTGTTCCACAGCCCAACTCTGTGTGCCAAACATCCCTTCTCCCTTGCCTGCTGACTCCAGGGGCAGCTGAGGAGACATGTCCCACGTGTGAGGCTATGGCCTCCCACATTGTGCATCTTCCCTAGATTCATATTCCCACATTTCCTTGGCATTCCCCTGTTATGGGGATACTGAGAAGCGGTTTATTGCAAGTACTATCCTCCTGTGCCTTGGGGCCACAGCTGGCAGATACCAGCCAGGAGAAACCCAAATGAACTCAGCAGGAAGGAGCCTAAAGATCCTGGTGCCTGGAGATTTGCAATGGGACATGAGCAGCTCATTGCATCTTGACTGCTGAGGCCAGAAATCGTGCGTTTTAGTGACCTGAGGACAGGAGGACACATAATTTCTCAAAGGTCTGCCTGGTGCTGAGGGAGCACTAGGTCTTGCTGCATGGTCTGACAGAGGGATATGAAGGGCCTTTAATCAGATCTTAGCAAGCAGAAAGCAAAAACAGAACCTATTTTTTGGAAAAAGAGCAAATATGTTGAAAGACAGATTTTGGGGCGTACTATTTCTCTCCCAAATGTGGGAAAGTTGTTTTCTTTTTGTTTCAGAAATGCCAAACCATTTTATTTCACCAGTTCCTAAGAGCAATTCAGCACTTCGCTTTGAGGCTGCCATTTTCAGTTTTACTGAATGGCCTAAGGACAGTTACATGGAGCAAAGTGTTCTTTCAGTTTTCAATTTTGACTCAAATGAAAGGCTTTTGGTTTGCACCCCAAACAAAAAGCTTTACTCTGCTTGGCTCCAACAACAGCCTGTTCCTTGGGTTTTTTGTCTGACTCCTAAAGTACCTCCTAGCCCTATTGCAAAAATAAAAGCAAAGCCAGAGACCAGGCTTTGGTGGAAACTTGGCTTGTTGGCCTCCACTTCAAGTCATGTGTGCAATGAGCAACACCAGCTGAGCTCTCAGGCCAGGTGGATAACAGGTAGCACCACTGATCTCAGTGATGACTGAAATTTCACTGCCCCCCTGTATGTAATTCCTTCTCCTGGAACCATCCCCTCTATTTCATCGCCCTCCACTTGCTGCACTTCTGGAGCCAGTCATCAGCCTAACGCTGGAGGTCCTGCACCCCTAGGGAAGGGTGACACAGCCCTTACGCTGGAGTGAGTTAATTGAACCAACCTACATAGGCAGCCTTCAGGATACTGGGATTTAATTTATTTGTTCTTTTTGTAATCATGACCTCGGTTTATTCACTTGAGAAACACAGAAAGACAAAGCAATAACATGAGCTATTTGAGGAACTGGTCACATCCTGACTCGTTACTTTGTCCTTCTTTAGCTTTTATGCACTGCGGCGCTGCTCTTTCGTGTCCATCTTAAAATGGTTGTACTGAATCTCTATTAAAAAGCAGCAGCTTTAAATGAAGCGTTAGGAGAAAAGCCGACTCCCTGCAGCAGGCAGGGACTGCAGACTGGCTTGTCCCTGCCCGCAGAACTGGAGACTGCTCTTCTGTGTGGACAAAAATCCCTGCAGCCCCCTATGGCGTGCAGAAAGAACTTCTCGAAGGATATAGCTAAGAGGCTCTGCCTGTGGGACTGGGTAGAAGGGAGTCTTGGATGAGCCATCACCCAGAAGTCAAAGGAGATGTAGGTGGGAGGCAGATCAGATCGTTGTGAGTCAAATGCAGCATATAACAAGGGAGAAGTGAAGGAAGGAAGACAACTCAAGCACATCTCACCTCTCACCAGAGAACTTGGGAAAGGCTGTTCCTCTGGGCCTCCATTTCCCTTCTCAATAAAGGAAGGGGAATGGTAATTCTCCTGCCTTACAAGGATATCATGGGAAATCTATCCTGCGTCATGTTAGTAGAGTTGGTTTCCGTCCACGCTTTTAGATCCCCTATATACAGAGGGTGTTCTGCCCTGAAAAAGCCAGTGCAGAGTGGTATTCATGCTGCACAACTTTCCATGAAAAGGGTGAGGTTTTGCTCTAGGCTCCTTTTAATTCATTAGATTGGTCAGCAAGAGCTGAATTTAGGAGCTCTGCATCTTTCTCTGAAGAAATCTCTCTCCTTCTAGCCTGGGATGTCAAATACCTATGGTAAGTGGTACAAACACCCCTTCCCTCTACGTGCCACCCATCTGCAGCCCTGTTCCAGATGGAAGAAGAATGCCATGTAGAAATCAGAGCTATTTTGCAGACCCACACTGCATGGCAGATTGGATGGGTTTCACCAGCTCCCACTCGGGAGCACAAAAGGATGATTTTTTCCAAGACAAAAGCTGTGAAAGCAGACACACCATCCGGTAGGAAATGAGAATCAGCCTTGCCAGTTTGGATGGAGATTTTTCTTTACAAGCACCACAGGGGTCTGGCAATTACAATTAAAGGCAAGTCCCCTAAAATGGGTAAGGCTTCGGCCACTGCCTGGCTCTGCCAGCATTGCAGGGCAGCACAGAGGCCCTGCATGTTCACAGGGCCAGTGCCACCCTCGCGTCCACCCCAGTCCTGCCCCCCTTGCTGCAGGCAGGAATCTGCTCGCTGCTGCAGTCTCTGAGGGGGACAACCGCAGCTGCTCAACAAGGCAGAGCCACACCACAGCCAAGCTCAGGACAGACGTGAGGAAAGAAACTGTCTCCTGCTGCAGCGGCAGTAAAAGTCCCTTGCAATTGTTAAAGCCAGACGGAAACTAATTTTTCTCTTTTTTAACAGCCTCTCATCCTCTCCCCTCCTTCCCTGGCTGGTACAAGAGTGTACAAGAGTGAGAAAAGCCAATTGCAATTAAACGTTTCGCTCCTAAATGAACGGCTCGGTTTGTAAACAACAATAGCGACAAAAAAAATGCAGTGCTCAGCAAAAGCAGCCCAGCTTTCTTTGCGAAATACCATAGGTCTCCAGCGAAAAATTGCTCCTCTCAACATCCTTCTGAGCTCTCCAGGGGTGCTCCCTTGCCCCTCCAACCCCTCTTTGCCCCAGATTTAGAGCCTGTCAAAGCTAATATGAAGAAGTAGATGCAGGCACTAAGACATCCTGGCCTGGAAGCCGTTCTTCTGAAAAAGCACTGCAAACCTGCTCCTTTAGATAAATAAATAGCACATCCCCTGTGAGACATCATCTGCAAAGCACGATCGTACGATGCCTCCACTGTCATAATTCCCCATGTCCTTATTGCCCGACAGCCTCCATAAAGAGCCGGCAGGTTTATGTGCCACTTAAAACCAACCTATTACTAGCAGCAAACTTCCTTCAACAAGTTTCTGTGTGCTCTGACTCAAAAGCATAAGAATCGTGTCTCAGTGTGACTAGCTAGTGCTACCCACACAGCCTGCCAGTACCCCCAGAGACAGTGGGGGTTACTGGTCCCAGAATAGGGTTTGATCCTCCACTGCTGTCTGTTGGGCAGCTACACTAAACCAAGTACAATTACACCAGAAGATCGAAACCAGCATGCACAATTTATAAACTGCAAGACATGAATGATGGTTCCCTATAGGCTATGCATGAAGGGAAGCAGGTTTTCTGTAGATAGAAAGAGACTTTGGTATCAGTGCAGTAAATGGGTGTTGCATCACTCCATGATTTGATTCAGTGGGCATGTTCAGAGGCTGCTGTGCCTGAGGGACACGAAGAACACCGGTGTGGTTTGCAGCCCTATAGATAAAGGTTTCGACCTTCATTTGGGATTAAATTGGAGGAGCTGCACTGATTTGCATGCTGCTTTACACTAGCTTGCAAATACAAGCAGGTCCTGCAATGTGCAGTGATCTCTGAACAGTAAGGGGAAAAGGCACCTAAAATCTCCTGAGACTTTCCAGCCTCCCCGTACACAGGTCTGTGGTTAAACACTAATTTTTATTTTAAGATACTGAGAAGTGTTTTTTTCCTGTCAAATGAGATTAAAACACAAAACACAGGGGCAAGCCAATTGCCCCACACTGTCCCATCTGCTTCGTGATCAGATTTTATACAACAAATGCTAGAGTATTTGTTTTATTTTCAAAGAGCATATGGTTTGATTTTTAAAAGCTCAGCCACTCACCACCAGGGCCAGCCTTCCAGAAAAGCTTGATGCATAGCAGCTCCTCTGGTGACACATGGGACTTTTGAAAGAGCCCATCACCCAAGCTGAGTATTTGAAGTCCCTGGAAAAGTTGCCCTTGTTTGGGAGAGCTGAATAGCAGAAAAGCAAGCTGCCTGGTGCAGGAATGTAATCCATCCACCCAAAAAGCAAGGAAGACTTTAAACCAGAGGGGAAAAAAAAAAAAAAAGAAGCAGAAATATAATAAAACAGAAAGGGAAAAAAAAAAAAGGCAGGAAAGGGTTGAATAAATTTCCCCTTTGGTTTTAGACTAGTAACACCATAAATGCTACTGAATAAATCACCCACAGACCAGAGAGCTGAAATAATACGGGGGAAAACCTGACTTCCCATTCATCACACTCCCCCTGACATATAATAAATGCTTCTCATTCAGCCAAAATGAATTAGCATAGTCGACACAGCACGCTTACATACTGATGCCCACAGATTACCCTGCTCTTTGCTCTCTGAAGTCTCCTTTCCTGCCACCTCCTGCCCTATGCCCCCAACTCCCAAGGAAAGCAAAACAACCCCAGCTACACTGGGGGGGGTCCTTGCTGCCCCCAATCCCCAGGACACTGGCACCTCTCTGCTGTCATCTGGAGCACCTATAAGCCCCAGCAAGTATGAACTATAAAGTCTGGTATGAAAATACAGGCCATGAGATATGCTAATCACCATTTCCTCCCTGAGGAAAGGAGCTGGCAGGTGAGCAGCAGAACTAGAAATGGCATTTCTGAGTCCCACTACAGCATTTCAGAGCCCAGACAGTGATGTCTCACTGGCATCCTACTTTGCAAGATACAAGATACAAGGATGAGCCACTCGCTTGGTACAATACACAGGTCCAAAGGAGCCCAGAGAAGAGTGAATGTGCAGTTGTGGAGCGGAGTCACCCTCACACAACTCACAGTGAGTCCTTCACACCAACCACAGACAAACTGTAGTCCTTACACCAGCCTGAAGGACATTCAGACCTTGGGCCATAGCAGGAGAGTTATGGGAAGCCAGGTTTATCCTAAGAAACCCAAGCCAGCACCGGCCACGAACATTATTATGGAGACACTGCTTTTCTGTTGATGTAAACTGGCTCCAGTCAACATGGTCCCAACTGTGGCTGCAATTGGATAAACACTTGTGGCCAACACTGGGGCCAAGACATGACAGACAACCTCTATCAGCAAGGGCTCCATCCCAAGACCACCCTTGCGTAGGCACAGTGGGTGAGGATGTGATGGGAAGCACTCCCTCCGGTCCCTGCTTGGCCGGAGCCAAATGAGAGACCCCATACTGGGAAACGAGCCCAGCCCACAGCAAACTGCACGTGGCAGGAGCAGGCGGTGGGCAGCCGATGGCTGAAGAGCCGTTTTAAAGCCAACTGGAAACAACCTTTACTGATGCTCTGAAGGTTTGAAACCATCATTGGTGGATTAAATCCATCTCAAGGGGAAATATCATGCCAGGTCTGAGTGATTGCCCAGAGTAAGGCTGGAGTGATGTGAAAATGGGTGATAAATATTAAGAGATGGAGATGAGAGACATATAATGGAATGTCTGACAAAACCTTAATTAGAGCCTTGTATATACACTGAGAAAATATATTTAGCCGATAGCAGCACTGGGGGTTTGAGGCTTTCTACAGTGTGCTTACGTTAAAATAAACATTTATTTTAAGCACAAGCAAGTCATTCAACTAGTTAGTTTAAAGTTGAGGTAGGTGAATAGCTTACAGTAAATAATCTATTGCATGCATTTATTCAAGCTTCTTTTTAGCCTAGATTTCCTAAGGAAAAAAAAAGGCCTGTTATTGCTCTGCATTAGTCATTTCCTCCTAATAACTCTTGAATCTCCTGGCCGATTTCTCTGAGATTCACCACAGGAATAAAGGGCTTGGAAATGCTACAGTCCTCTAAGTGTGGTGGAAATGGGTTGCTGATGATCCCCACTCCTGGAACAGCTGCCAGAAAATCCAGACTGGATGCCTTCGGGTTTCTTAAACTCATCTTTGCTTGTTTATAACTCTCCTGACTCCTAACACAAATAACTGCTCCCTCAGATAGCCCAGCACTGATCCTGGATGAATTTTGGTCAAGACATCATTTTCGTGATAGCTTCTCATGGCTCCTTTTCCCTCTTGCCCTTGGCTATTTAAAGGCAGGAACTCCTCAGAGTGATCCCTGACTCAAATACTTCCCAAATACCCAAATACTTCTCCTCCCTAACAACTGTTGCTGTTAATTATCTGTACTGCCAGCTCTTCCCACCACAGCCTCTGTGGAGAAAAGGAAGGGAGCTCTGTGTGTAACCGGTCCCTGCTCTGAATCACAGGTTCAAACTTGGCTCTCTGAAAGCAGGTGGCAGCTCCAAACAGCTCATATAATAGCTTCAGCAGCTCCTCACTCACCTCTGCCTCCAAAATAGCCTGCAGAGCAGCTCACATCCCCTCAGTGGATGTGGGATCACCCTCAGACAGCCATCAGTACACAGAGCTGGGCTCCACTCTCTCTGGGCAGACAAATTACCTTAAATAATTTATTGCCCCGGATGAATCCTGCTCTCCGGCAGGATGAATAAGGGCCTTGGTGTTTAAGTGCCCACTCCTGCAGCGTTGATCACAGGCAATAGCAGGCAGGGCTGGCAAAGACTTGAGAGACATCTTGTCCATTCCACTTGCTCCAAGGCAGGAGTCTAACACCTCACACATTTGTCAGAACTGTCTAATCTGTTCTTAAATACCTCTGTTGACAGAGCTGCCACATTGCCCTTACGTGCCCTCTTCCTGTCGTTCATATTGTCACCTGCTGCCAGAGTCCTGTAAGACTAACAGTGTTTTTCCTGGGGAATGAGTCAATCCATGATGGAGTTTTCAATCCTCTGGTGTGTCAGAAAAGGTCGTACTCAATTTGTCTGCAAATGCTGCTCCCTCTGCGATCTCCTCCACGCTATTGAGCTCTCACAGCCCAACCATGTCCACCATGAGGCATCACAGACCGCTCCTCAAATACCCACTTTTGTTTCTCTCTGGACTTTCAAGGCTTTTATAGAGGCCTGGAGAGACCGTTATGTTCTTCTTCAGACTGTCAAAGCAGCAAAGGCAGGCAATTCCCTTCCCTCCTCCTTCCAAAGGCCTCACACCCAGCCCCTCAATGCAACAGGTTTTGCAAGAGGTTCATGCATTATTAGCAGTCCCATCTTTTCACCCAAACCAACTCTTTGCAACCCAAAGAGCTCAAGATACTGGGTTCCCAGTGACAGATCCAGCTTTCAACACAAGCACAGAGCCTGGGGAGACAGCTAGTGTGCTCAGCCACACTCCAGCGTTCAGCAGGCCCAGTGTCAGCCCAGGCAGCTATGGAGTGCGGAGAGCTTGGAGATTGATTGCGTTGTCGCCTTTGCCTACTGCTCCTTGGTTGCCAACCAGCAGAATGGATGTCCTGCTTTGCATAATGCTTGTACTGCGAATATTATTAACCTCATATATCACTGGGGAATGCACACAGCTCCCGTTTGCAGGGAGCACCAGGGCCAGCCCTATTCAATCTACTTCTATAAACAGAAACAAGGACCATTTAATAAGCAGGAGGCAGCTTGTGTCTTTAGAGGTTAGGGGTTTGTGTTGATTTTTTTCCCCTTTACAAAAGATAAATATGCTCAGGAAATTTTCTGCTATGGATTTTCATCTTGTCGACCTCTCATAAACTAAGCAGGGTCAAGCATTGGTCAGTACTTGGATGGGAGATCACAAGGGAAAACAAAATCCACAGTAGAGGAGGAAGAGAAACACTTGTGACTTGGCTTTCCAGGGAGTAACGCTCTTCTCTCTGAGCCAGCCCTGAATCCCCATTGCAGGCAGGGTTAAAAATGCAATCACAGCTGCAGAAAGTTCCTTCTCCCTATGGAATGTGAAACGGGGGTGGGCTGGCATCTTCAAAGGAAACAAAGGGAGTTAGGAACCAGAATTAAATTACAGTCAAGCATTTGACCTCTTTAAGAAAGTACCAGCCTTGATCAAAAAAAGCTCACATCTGTCTCACTCCAACAACAGGTATTAGCCAAGGGGTAGCTGCTTAATGCTCCACGTAAAAGGCGTTCTAGCCTGCTTCTCCCCCTAAACTTAGGCAGCAATTTCGTTTGAATCCGGTATGTTTGCTCCCCCTACTGAACTGTCCCACGTGCTTAATGTATGTTTTCCTACAATTCCCCACATACTGTTCCTACACTGGCTGAATTTCCCTAGTGAGTAAAATGATTTCTATGTTCAGTAGCCTGTAAAGCACTTTGAAATCTTTCAGATGAAAGGCCCTCATTGAAAAGTGTATAATAAGATTTCATTATTGTATCATTTATTCTCATTATCACTAATAGCAGTGGTTGTATAAAATGTTCTTCCTGTGATCAGAACCGACTATCTAGCAAACACCCCAGCCCACAGAAGCTAAGGACAAAGAAGGCATCAGGGAATAAGAGTCCAGAGTTCACTCAGCTGTTCTCAGCTCCCTATAGATCCTCTCTGCTTCTTTGAAGATTTTAATTAGAAACCTATGGAACGGTGTTCCAGGACCTGGAAAAGATCCAGAGGTATAAAGGACAACAGTCAAACTGGGAGCCTCTGCTCCTTGTGGGCATAAGGCTTTTTGGAACTGAAATGCACAAGGCGCTCACAAAGGAAGCTGAAGACCAGGCAGTGTGGAGGTCTGGGGACACACAGCACGTTAGCAAGGAAAAGGGGATGGTTTGGATTCATCAGGCTCTGTTTTGGGGGGGCAGGTTACCCACAAGCAAACAGGCTAGCCAACATCTAGGGTTCAAGGTGCACTGGGGAGCAGAGGAAGCATTTCAGTGAGAAATTGAGGGTGTAGGAAAAAGAGGATTCTGAATTTAGCAGCAGTAAAATAGGGCAGAAAGAAAATTGGGCAAGATAGCATGGAGAGGGAATGCAAAAAGAAAAGAAAGAGGAAAGAGAATGAAAAGCACTGCTAACTCAGGCTGCCCTAGGAAGTAGTGTTCGGAGTTGTAGAACTAATTGCCCTAAATAAATATATGAACTTAGGGTAGGATTTATAAGCAAGAGAGATACAAGAAACAGCTGGCTGAATGGTGTTTGAATGGGTAATGGATAGTATTTACAACATTGGCAAAGTAACTTGACAGGCAAGAGAAGCCTAGTCATCATTTAGGGCAAGAAATAAAAGAGGTGACAGCTGTAAGATCTCTCACCACCTAGAGAGATTGAGAACAAGGGATTTCTGCACCATTCCTGCTCTTCCCCTGTGTGTCCCAGATGCTGTAACTTCAGTGACTTGTATTCCATTCAGACGCTCATAGCCTTACACATGTCAAACAGTGCTGTGACAAAGAAGAGAGCTTCATCCAGGAGCTGGAGAAAACAGATGGGCAGGAAGGCATTTCGGACCTCTGTCATTCCAGGGTGATGAAGACCAGGAAAAAGCAACTAGAGCTGGATTTGATGCTGGAGCCTGGGGACTCTTCAGGCAGTGGCAATGTTTGGAGATAGTCCAGTATGAACAGAGAAGCCAGTTTTCAGATTGAAGGGGAAGAAAGATGTGGGACAGTTGAGATTTGACTGCAGATCCAAGGGCACAGATAAGATACAGAGAAGAGATTTAGTGAGAACAACAGGAAAATTTAATATTCAGTTTCACAAGCTGCTGAAAATTCATTTTACTTGAACATTAAGTGATAGCAAAGAGCATGAGTTGTGTTTTCATTCCAGATCATGGCTTGTCTCCAAACGAAAGGGGTAACCTTCAAGTTTAGGCTTGGGTGATGCAGGAATTTCTTGTCAATCCCTCTTCACCAGAATCATTCAAAGATTACCCATTTTTCAATGCTTAGCTCCAGTTCCAGTAGCCAGACATGATATATGTGGCAGCCCACTGTTAGGCCAGATGAGATCTGGTCTTTAAGGACTCAGAGAAAGAGGAGGACACTCTGCTTAGCTATGAGCTGACAGGTATCCTCTTTCCAGGGTGACAGATCCAAGCACCCCAATGGAAATTTTAAAAATACTCTCAAGATCTTGTCAGAGCTGTTCATCAGAACTGTTCTGATTAACAAGCATTACTGAACAGCAGCTCCTTTGTCCCTTTGATCACGGCTGGTCCTCAAGTCATGGATGAATTATTAAATATTTAATAGCCTGTGTGACAGCTCAGGACAGCTGCTGTGTCAAAATGGTCCTGGAAGGTCCCTGCGTACCTCAAAGCAGTCAGCAGACACAGGAACACAGCAATGGTGAGAGTTAGCAGCATCCTCAGCTGGTCTCCAGAGAAGAACTGCAGCCACAGGCTCTGCTGTTGGAAGAACCATGACCTGGCAGCCAAAAGAATTAATCTGAGCAGAATGGGAGGATTCTAATGCCAGGACTTATGCTTTTCCAGAATATACAATATTTTCTGGGCTGACACCACAGTGAATAAAGGGGTTCTTGCAAGACTTACCTAGTATTTATTCCATCATGTATGTCTCCATACAGTCCTGGACCATGAGACCTCAGGGCCATGAGAAACAATTCAGAGGCTGCAAGTCACACAGAAGAGCTAGCATGGTGACTAATTCCCAGCTCACACATGAAGAAACACTGCATTGCACAAACAAGAAAACACACTCTGCTTTGTACATGCAAGAAATGGTCTTGCTTATACATTGCATCCTAACACTGCACCATATGCACTCTGTAGGTTGGATATGTCTGGTATTGAACCTTAGATATGGAACCTTGGGGTGCTGAACATTAGAGAAGTCCAAGGAAAGGACTAGCACAGGTGGAGCTGGGGAGGATTTGTGAATATGATGATCTCCTGAAATCCCTTTGGTACCTGCTGTTTGACAGCTCTGTGATTCTGAATATGGTCTTCTGGCTCACCGTCAGAAATCGAACAAATGACAGTGACTTTGGTTACAAAACAGTAGCTCTTTAATTGCAACAAGAGCCCCTGCTAATTTAGCAGAAACCCTTTTAGCTCAGATAACTGCTCTGCTAATGAAATCAGAGCCATCACCACTTCTGGCTCCCCATGGTAAAACCTCTGTCCTTTCCAGGGAGTGAATCTCACCATAGCTTCAGACAGAAGTTTTAATGGGCTTTAGCAGCCTTCGAAATAAAGTGCTTGAAGGACAAAATAAATCATCTCTTACTGTGCTGTCATAAAATCCCCCTTCCCCTTAATATTCTTCTTGCATCACCTTCTAGTTCTACCACCTTCTCTCTTTCAAAGCTTAGATTTAACTTGAAAGAGCAAATCTAACCCAAGAGGAATGAAAAAGACCCCCCCAAAGTTTCCATTCCTCAGGTCCAGGATTTGGGAGAGCAGAATAGCACCACAACTCTAATCAACAAACTCATATTTCCTAATGCAATGGGGAAACTGCTGTGACAGTCTCCACAGGGAGCATTTAGGGAAACCAGCTCCCTCTCCTCCTCTTAACGCTCTCTGTTGCTTTGGTGGAACACTCTGTGGGTTATTTTGAATTGGCTTTGGCAAAGGTTTTAGTCTTCTATGACTGGGGGAATCTCCAGCCAGCACAGGGGCAGCATAGACAGCTGTGTAACAGTGCTCTGCAGAGGTGATCTCCAGAACAAGTCCTTGGAAGGATCTAGCTGGGCTGTTCCTAGACCTCAAGTACTGCAAGGCATAGGAAAATTTGGCTATCCAGTGCAGTCCATGCCAGACTGTAAGAAAGACAAGAATAAAGCAGCAAAGCCACCTCTGCATCCCAGCTTTTCTTCCAGCACCAACAACAGTGCTAAACTGGATCCCAAGTGTTGGCTCATATTTCCAAACACTTTCTAACCATTGCAAAGAACAAGTGCTTAAGGGCTTGGCTGTATTTATGCTTTTGCTTGTCTTTAATAAAAGCTGCATTTATAATGCATGATTAATTATTTTGCACAAGTCTCCCTTTTATGGGAACCTGTGAAATGTAAGTGATTTTTAATACCACCTCACAGACAACACTCCTTCTTCCCACCCCCATTACCATTAATCCACGTTGTAGAAAGATGTAACATTTGTCACTGGTTTATTATGAAGTGCAATGTTGCGAGTTATTTATGAGCTTGCTATTTATTGAAGTATTTGCGGGTAGTTTTAGCACTTCAACTCTAGGGTGAGAATCAGCCACATTTTACCCACTGCCTGGCAGAACCTTCTGCTGTTTAACCACTTCAGTGCCACTCTCTGGCTGTGCCCTCACAGCATGTTGCCCAGGGATGTGTTTCAGGGCAGCCTCTCAGCCTTGTCACTTCCAAGGGACAGGACAAGTAAGCTCATGTTCTCATTAGGTGGAAGATGATGTCTGGAAAGGACCCAGAGGCAACCTGCAGAAACAAGCAAGGAATGGAGACATTACTGAATTCTGATCACTGGAAAGATGGCAGTCTGGGGGTCTCACAGCACAGGAGTGAAGCAACTGGCCAGACCACAGATCAAGCCAGCCCTCTATTCAATGCCTAATAACAGATATCCAAGAAACAGCAATACAACAGGACAAACACATAGCAACTCTTCCCCAGAGTATTTCCCCTGCTCCTAGAGATCTGTTACACAGGATTTTTCCCAGTGAGATCTTTGTTCCTTGACTATGTCCAATCCCTCCTCAAATCCACATAGGCTTTTTTGCACCACAATGTCCTGATGGCAAGGAGTACCACAGCTTAAAATACATGTTGCCTAAGAAGTATTTCCTTTTGCCCGGTTTGAACCTGCCATCACCTCTTTTCAATTGATGTTTCCCTGTATATCTGAAGCTTCCCCTGCACCACAAGTCCAACAGGACAACCCTGTCTCTGTTGCACTTCAAGCCTGAAAGGAGAAAGCTGGCAGATATGCCAAACAGACAGAGAGAACAGGAGGTAATGGCATTACTATTAGGTGAGGAGGGTAGCAAACAGCAGTCAAGAAAAGCATCTGAGAGCCCCAGTGCTCCTGTCACCCAGAGAACAACTGTCTCCAAGCCCATGTTCTGCTCTGCCTTGCACCTAATTGCAAGAGAGGCCCTAAAATCTGCTGAGCCAAGTCACTCATGCCTAGCTGGGATCTCTGTCTTTTTGTGGCTAGCACAACCCAGGAGATCAGGAGGATGGGAGACCTTAAGCGGTTTGTACAGAACAACTCCCAGCAGAACATTGGTGTCACCACTGCAGAGGCCCTGGCAGTTGTGCTGCGTCCACCTCTTCGGCCAGGAGCAGTACAATGGGGAGAAGCAAATTTAAGGCATAAATCTGGAGTAAAATTGCTCTACGGCAGCTTGGCCCCATGTTTCAAAGTATGCTCTGAATTTAACTAGCTGTGAATGCAATTGTGGGGTTCCCTTGGTTAAAGTAGCTGAACTCTATGTTCCAGCTATTGCTTTTTAAAAATTCAGGGTAGCTTGATTTGCCACAAATGAACCTGCTTATATGACCATGATCATAACCTCTGTTGCCCTTCTGAGCTTCCCACTTTCAGCACATAAATGAAAGGTGCAAGATCCTGAGCACCTACCCTGCCCCAGCCAGTCCCATGAGAGCAGATGTGAGCAAGAACAACCACAAATTTACTGTGAAAATCCAGCTTCTTCTCTGGACATGCCCTGCTGTCTTTCAGTCACCCATTTGACCTTAGCATTCAAGGATTAACACTTTCGGAAACTGGCCATACAGTGAAATTAAGAGCAACAGTGGTTGTTGCTTCTTATCAACAGCCCAAATGGTACACAATATTTGCTGTATAGCAAATACCTGCTGCAGCCAGAACAGCTAGTCCTAGGTCAGTCCCTGCTTTTTTCCTTTATATTACATACTGCTTCAATAAGAGAAAAGAGAGAATAGAAGCCAGTGTATAGTGCTACACCTGTCCATGAAGGAACAGAAATTAATCTCCTCCATTTAAAGGTGTGGAAAATGAAATACATTGAAGTGTTATACTGTGGGGTTTAGACATGCAAGCTGTAGAAACTTGACCAGTTGGTTATCCTGCATTATCCAAGCCACACTAATCATCTACAGAAACGCTCCTAGTCCATGGCAAACATGGAACAAACTCATGTTACTCCACGATGAACAGAAGAAATTCATTGAAGCTCAGACTGCTGACAAAGAGGGCTAAGCAAAGAGACCCCATGCCTAGGACTGAATGCTCAAAAGACGGCTGTTAATTTACAGACATAACTCACAGATTATGAGCTGAAGTCACCAGTCACACAGCTGATTGTGGTCAGCCAGAAGGATTTGAGCAGAAAACTCCATGGAAAGCAGAATATTGCCTTTACTGAGCTCAGTGAGAAGGCTTCTGTTTTTACCTTTGCTTTTTATCAACTGCAGCTACCTAAGTAGTTAGTTTTCAGCACCTGAAATGTCTTACTGAAAACTGTTTACAACACTTAGCACTTTGTGCTGAGATCACTTGCTAAAATGAAAGCCCGTATTTTATTAAAAAGAGCAGACACTTTGCAGGCACAGTTTTATTTCACTCTAACACCAGGCGCTCCCTGGTGCTAGCAGGATACAGAGATGCTGTACTGGTATGTACTTTGCTGCAGGTAGAGCATTTGAAGGATGTGAATTAGAGGGCCACAAAGTCTATTCAAAAGGTTTAGTAGCCATCAGCAGGAGGATCTGAATGCATTTCCTCTCATTCTATACATTTTTGTTCTAATCCTGCTGTGTCTGTGAGTGCTTCTGTTGTGTTAGCTATAGTTAAATTTCCCTACAACACCTTTTCTGACAGAAAATGGTATTCCATCAAAACAAGCCAACTTGATTTTGATAAAAATTCCATGTTTTATGAGAAGTCTGCTGATTGGAAGCGTTTTGTAAAAATCAAAACAAATCTGGGAACTTTGAGGTTTGGCTTCAAACTACCTTTCATTATAAATAATTGGGGGGGGGGGGGAGGAGACCCACCTACTGCATTTTTTAGAGCAAAGCACAGTCACCTGTAATTTCTGAACACTAAACGCTCTGAAATGCTGTGGCAGAGCATTTTGATATGGCTCGGTGATTGTTCCAAAGAGAAAGCGAGACAGAAAACCACTCGAAGTCTTTTAACTAGCTTTTAGCAGACCTGTTCCCATCTGATCCAGCTGGCTCCTAGACCCCCTTCAGAGGGTCAAACAACATAAAACCTTCACTCACTAGCATTTTATCCTGTGCCACACACTAGGCCTGATTCTGCCGATGTGAAGTCAGAGTAATTTCAAAGTCACCAGAGCTAGTACAGATCTACTGAGGCATGAATGAAGAAAGAAGACAGACCCTGCAGTTGCATGGCCCCCAACTGGCATTCAGTAAAGGAAGTTTTCCACAGTGAAAGTAAGGACCAGCTTCTCTGCATCAAAAGGCGGGTGTCAGTCCTGCTTCTACTCTTCCAACACAGCCACTTTTTCTTTCACACTGCGCCTCAGTTTCCCTCTCTGCAAATCACAGCTCACTAACCCTAGTTACACATCGCTACAGCTCCCTGGTGTGGCTGAGGTTCAGAGCTGAACCACAAGCTCCAGGGCCTCTTTCCATATTTCTCCTGAGAGCCAAAGTGGAGAGGCACAGCAGGATGCTGGGCAGTTTGAGCTGCATGTTAGCTACATATTAGAGCTTCTATGAGATTTCTTCTCCAGCCAAGGACAAACTGGGTTGTCAGGAGCTGGTCGGAGTGGGGTAATGGGGTGAACAGCTTTGCTAAGAACAAACCAGATAATAAACCCACCTTAATGCCTACAGAGGAACACAATCTGACCTTATCTATATGCTAATTGTGGTGCCTTCTTCCTCCTCTTTGAGGGCAGGTGAGCTGGCTATAATGTGCCTGATAACAGCAATGCATTTGCATTCCACCAGACGCTGTTAGGAACTTCTCTCTGCTTTGTTCAGTGACTTAGGCTGTATTTAAAAAAAAAATCCCTTCTGATTATAAAGCAGCTCCATTTGGCTGCCACCTGTTACAGAATCACCAAAGCCTCGGGAAACTTTCAGACACTAGCTCCCACACCCTTTGTCAGCAGTGTTTGCCTCCTTGTTCTTTGTCATCAGGCTGTATTGGCATGGAAACCAGCCTCTGGTGCTGAGGCATCCATCTGTTCCTGCTGTTCCCTCCTCACCTGAAGTCAGGCAGTCCTACTTACAGTGTTTTGGGTGCCTGTGAGTTGAAAGGACCTAAGAAGCTAGACACTTGGAGAAAAAATAAAGTAAAAGTGAACAGTGGATGTTCTTCCATCACACAGCAAGCTCAGGACGGTTCCCTGCAGAAGGAGACTTTAAGTATCCCAAAAGCAGCGTGCCATGCTATTTTTCTTTCCAAAATTAGAAGTGAAATACAGCAGGAACTCAGCAGGATCTGCCCATACAAACTACTATATTCTCCAAGGTTTTACAGAAACCAATATGTTCATATAGGCATATGCATACCAACCCACAGTAATATCCACATCCTCCATAAATCTACATAGCTCCCTCGTCCATCATCTCTTTCCTAATTTCTTTGAAGCTACTCCAACTCCTACTGAGGACCAGTTACTCTGTCCCAAATGCCACCAGCAGTGTAATCATGCTTGCTCCTATCTCAACCAGTCTGCAGTTAGATGAAGTTTGGATGAACTTCCAAATGTGAGGCATTCTGCTCCTCCACAGTCTGACATTAGTCTTACACACTGGCCCACAGCTTTCAGAGGAAGAAAGTAAAGAGGAAGAGTAGTTGTATTTTTAGAGGAAAAAAATGAACATCCTGGTTTTATGCAAATAGCCTTAAACTCTGGGTAGGGGCAAGAGAGAAAATGGGGGAAGAAATCCCTTTAAAAACCTTTTTGCTTCTATTCTTTTCTCCTTTATGTTTTCAGTGTGGCTTTAGTGGCTCTTTAAAGATGTACTACAAAGCTTTTAATAAAAGCCAGAATGAAAGGCAGAATCCTCTTTAAGATCCTAAATCAGTCTTGCAATACGTGTCTAGACTCACATGTTACTAATACATTAACTTTTTAGAAGTAAGATACTGTAACACCCAGTAATCCCTTCAGCTTCTGCTAAATTCCCTGTCAAGGAGGCTGGGTGTTTCTGTTTAGATGGGAAGCAGCACCATTAACAGTGACCCCTTCCAGAGAACATTTAATAGGCAAGTAGATCACTCAAAGTTCTTTCATTTTTGCCTCTCATTCATTTAGCAGTCCTTTTCACTACTCTATGAGTATTGAGGGTATGATTGCTTTGCATCATGCAACTGCTGCACTCACTGAACAAAATATGCAGGAGTTTGGTCATAGAGCTGGGAGCAATGTGCTGGTTTTGGCACTGATCCCACCAAATCTAGGGTTACACTTTTACAGCAGTAGCCCTTCCATCTTCACTGAGCAGTAGCAATTTCCTCTGGTTACAACTACCTGGTTTCTCTTCTCCAGGAATTCAATTTTCAGTGCTACTGGCCTTCAAAAATATGAGTCCATGTAAGCTTTTATCAGCCACAGTAAGCATATTCTCCTATAATTTGCAGTTTTGAGACATATGATAGTTTCTAGTTTGCTTCCAGGCCTAAATGTGGCATCTACAAATTGTCGAGAAAAGGTAACAAGCAGTGTCTAAATGAAGTGTGGATTTTATTTTTTTTCTTAAAAAGACCCAACATTTCTCAGTCACAAGCAGTGGCTGTACTGCATCTGTTTTCAGTGGAGATGCTAACCTGCCGATTCTTTTGCTGGGGCATGCCAAGGGCAAAACAACAGGTCACTGAAAAATCACCTGGTTTGTCTGGAGTTACAGAAAGAAACTGGTTTTGAACTCAGATTCCCTGAGAACCCAGCTCTGTACCCAGCCTCCCCACTTCCCATACAACTACAGGCAAATCACTTCATCTCACCAAACTCCAGGTACCCAGCTGTGAAGCAAGGATAAGAAGAGCTTTGTTCATCCAGGCCCTTGTTTGACTTTCCTGTGCAGACTGCAAGCCTTGCTCTTCCCATGTATGTAGAACAGCTTTTTTTCAAATAACACCAAATGCACCACGTGAATCCATGAGCCCCAAAGACTTAAGAGAGGTACCTGGAAATACAACAGAGCAAGTGTGTGCTCTCCTGTGTTGCCTGCAGCCTTTGGATGCAGATTCAACTTCTAAGCTACACAATGCTGCAAGCAACTGCCCCAGCAGTCACAAACCTCAGGAGCCCCAGGCAGGCTGCAGCTAAATTTAGATCCTCTTTTCCATGCTTCAGCTGGGATTTTCACAGATTGATTTTCTTTCTCCAGTGCAGTCAGAGCTGCTCAGAGGGATCCCTTGTTTCTCTAGTTAGTTATTACCCTCCTGCAGGGAGAAGGGGTCCTGTTTGCACTAGGAACGTCAGACAAGCTGTTTTGAGCAAAATGGTGAATGCCAAGTCCCTTCATCAAAGCATCAAGGCTAGAAAGACCCCTGCATGACAGTGACTATGATGAACCACGTGAAACTGTCACTTCTGCTGCTGCTGCTGAGATAGCCTCCATGCAGAGCAAGGGGAAGGGCCCGAGAGAGCAGAAATCCTGATCCAGCCATGGGAGAACTCCTCAGGTGATGTGGAGCGCTTTATGCAAAGGCCAGCTGTCTCCCTTCCCCAAGGTCACACAAGCCATTCGTAACGCACACACGTGCACAACCTCATCCACCCCTCAAGGTTTGCTGGCAGCATCACTTTCTGTAGGACTCAAAATTATCAAACCAAAGACTTGTCCCTTGCCAGATCAAAAAAAGTTCAATGAAACCAAAACATCTTTGCCCTGGGGCCACTTGATGCTTGTTTTAACTGCATCACTCCATTAAGGATGATACAATTTAAGTCTGAATGTTGGTTTGCATTAAGATTAATAGCAGTTGGTTAGACATATTCCTTGGATATTAATGGCAGAGCTTTTTCCTGGTGATTTCTCATTGCTCCTAACAAGATGAAGGACTTCAGTCTCAGCAAGCAGAAAACTAAGTTTGACTATTACCAGCAATTAAATGGTCAAAAAGAAGAAAAGATAACCCTGCATCACTGTTAAGCAGCCAGATACCAATTAGATGCATTGTTTTTCAGGATCACCACACGGATCACTTTACCCAGGTTTCAACCTAAGCTGTAAAACATTTCAAAGGCAATTGAAACATCATAAGCAATCATGTGTGAATATTCCTGAATGCAGCTACTAAATAAGAAACAATGACAGATCAGCAAAGGAAGAAATAGTTTAATCTAACCTTTAATGAGTGTTTATTAACTAAATGATTACCCCAATTTAGAACTAGCCACTTGTTACAGACTGGAACTATATCACAGCTTTTTCAATGGTGAATCCAAGGCTCAATGGAGATAGTGTTCAACAGGCAGTAAATATGAAATATGCTTACAGACTGAACACACCTGATCCTGCTACACCATCCTATGTTGACTAAGTGATCTGGACAGAAGGCCACTGGCATATACTGGAAACTGGGGCAGCAAATTAAGGAGTCATTGTAAAAAATGTGGTTAATATCAGAGCACCAAAGAAGTGAAAAATCTTCACCCAGCCCCACAATTGCTGCAGAACAGACAGAAACATTTAAAAAAGCACTCCCCGGAGGAAGAAGAGTGGCTGTCTCTGAAAGGAGACCAAGGAAGCCAAGGTCTCGTGGGTTGCTGGCAACAGGTTCAAGTTGCTCAGGCTGAGAAGGCAGAGTAGCATAGGAGCTAGTGGGTGGAAGCTGGGAGCATTCACTGCGAGTAACAGTGAAAATTGTTAACCTGTCAAGGTACCCATCAACACGAGCTAGTTTTGCTGTTCCCTGCAGCTTTTAAATCAAGGCTGGACACCCTTGTGAAAGAGATGCAGCTGCCAGGGTGACATTTTACACTGTTGCAGGAGGCTTGACCAGCTCAGCAGCCCCCCAGTCTTCTTGCTGCTGGAGCACTGCCAGCTGGGCCCACCAAACTCCCAACTGGAATTGCTGCAAGCCCATGTTAAACAGTAGAAGTCAAACATCTCTGACCACCCTCTTACAGCCCCTGAGACAACCAGGGTGGCCTTCTTTGCCCTCCAACCTATAAGCCCGAGGCCCTACTCAGTGATGGAATTGCTTAGCTTCAATTTATCTGCAACGAAGCCATAAGCAGAGGAGTACGGCAATGGCTCCGGCAGGTCTGGCCAGCTCTGGATCTTGCTCTCTGACTGTGGCCAAGAGCATAGGCTGGGAGAGGATATATGGTAGTGCTTAACTTTATATTAGAGTGGGTAAGGGCTGAATAGAAAAGGGTCTAATCTTACATCCAAATGCCGCAGTGATAGGGGAGGAATTTAACCGAAAAGCAAGGGCAGTGTTCACCCACCTTTCACCCTCCTCTAATATGCTCTGTCTTCCCAGACAACTAATTCTGTTCTCTCAGGGATAAGTCAACATCTTGCTCAGCTATTTTTTCTCCTCCTCAGCTGCCAGGGTGGAGGCCTGTATTTGCAGCTAGTTCCCCTGGCAGCCTGAAAATCACTCAATTACTGAATCCTCAGGTCTTGGACTCCGCCACCTGCTTCTTCAGAGGAGCCCCGTCGCTCCTCCCTCAGGGCCTCTGACCTGACACACATTTCTTCTTACTGAAGCTCACTTCATTAACCGAGCAGTACCTAACTCTCACTTTATTGCTTCCATCTTTGCTTCTTTGGGTTTAAGGTTTTCTAATGCTAAGGGTTTTATCAAAGCAGATAGTCTGCAGCTGATGTTAGTGCTGCAACAAAATGGTCTACTAATTGCCCAGCCATCTGGAATTAAGCTTTCGGTCTCGAACCTGTCCAACAGTGTCTCTGCACAAGGCAAAGTCAGTTCCTTTGTGTCATTTTCTTGACATTGGCCTGCAGTCTGAGATGGGGGGGCTCAGTCCTGTCCTCTCTTGATGGACGAAAGGTAGAATGGATACACATCTCATTTGCATGAGTAACCACCCACCATGCCAGGCTAAATATTGTCATTGTTTTCATTAGAAGATTAATTTGTGCTTGGAAAGAAAAGATTAAAGTGAGTTGTCTTTACTGCACAGACAGAGGAGAAAGAATTACGTTTGCTGTGTCTTCAGCAATGGATTCACCCTCCCCATATCCCAGTGCTATACCACTAACTCATGGTACTTGGACACCCTGGGATAACAAACAGTCCCAGATGGCCTGCTTCTGCAATATAGCTCACATCACAACTCAATGGATTGTTTTCCACTCAGATCTGTCTCCCAAAAAGAAAATGGTTAAAATATAATATTGTGGGGCATTTTTTTTTCATTTAAAGAAAAAAATAGGTGATTTAAATTAGGGGGAAAAGTCTGGAAGGGTACTAGTTTCTTTTTACAGTTGTACATCCCAGGACCTGATCAAGCACTGGTGTTGGTTAAGGCATTGTGGCTGCTCTAGCTCTCATCAGTCCTGTAGTATGGCAGGTACCCAGAGCCACTTGCAGGCCACTCCATGATGAGGGAG
This sequence comes from Haliaeetus leucocephalus, assembly GCF_000737465.1. Lineage (NCBI taxonomy): Eukaryota > Metazoa > Chordata > Aves > Accipitriformes > Accipitridae > Haliaeetus > Haliaeetus leucocephalus. Next base: position 2,504,027 of record NW_010972831.1, on the reverse strand, counting down.
TCACTCTTGGGTTCATGTATGCTTCCTTTATCCTGTCAAGTGAGTGGGCTGTGTACATAGTTAGCAAAATCCCAGTCCCCATCACCTACTTCAGAAAGTTAAAATACAGATATGTGGAGGGACATAAATTAGCTTCCTTGTGTTTAGCTCTAACCATCAGGGAGGGCTACCCACATATATTTTCCCTTTGTTTCCCCTATCTTGCCAACACAAAGTCCCAGCAGCCGCGTGCTACCCACAAGGATGCTCCAAACCATAAGCTGATCTCATCCACCATTACAAGGGTTGTTACACCTCTGCTTCTTTTCCTAGTGGGAAAAACAGGTGATCTGTGCATTTATTTTAAGACAGAGATTTTTAATTTGGTAGGTATATCTTTCGAGATCCAAGAGACGCTCCCACTACTCAGCCCAGAAGGTGGAGAAGTTTGCGTCAATCTTTTGGTCATGGGGGAGCTCATCATAAATCCCATCTTATGACATGAGCTACAAGAAGTTTCACCCCAAGGTCAGCGCTGCATGTGATACTGTGACCCTTAGCCTTAATGTGCATATTAAGACATGCTGCATGTCTTTGTAAAAGGCTACTAAGAAGCAAAGGACATTTGAAACTGCTGTACAGCAAGAAACAGACATTTGCTGCTACGTGACTTGCAATGCATTCTAATAATCACATAATTACAGCTACAATCCACTCACCCTGACAGAGAGAAGAGGTGAAATTGTTTAAGAGAATTCTGTCCCTGATGATCCTGGCAGCAACCATAATGTCACACTACAACACGGCTCCTAAAGCCAGCACAGGAATGTGGGGGTACTCAGGAACAGCTGTTTGTGTTCACTAACAACCAACGAATCACCAAGCTCAAGCAAGGGACAGACATCCAAGAATGAGACCCTCTCCAATGGCACAGTGCTGTCAGGGGATCACCCTCTGAACTGAGTCCTCAACCTAGATATCTCTTAGGAAAACAGAAAGAAAATTAGAGCTTCATATGAGCTTCTAGGAAATAAGATTTATTGCCAGTTGCTTTTCTTGGTCTCATGTTTTCCTTCCTGCTGGAGTCCCAGTATTGAAGAGAGGAATGTCACCCTTTGCTTTACTGGAAAAGAATGCTTTGTCCTTTTCCCAGTGACTGCAGCAAGCACAAGGAAATGCAAAGCCCTAACAAACCTGCTGGGCAGCCTCAACCCAAGGCCAGTTTGGGATGTTCAAGAGTCAGAAGCTGTTTTCCATGAAGGGAGTAATGTCAGTGTGGGGATAGGCAGGATCAAATGGCAGGACATTGGGAGAAGCAACACATACCCATACTTTGAAAGTACAAAAAAGAACAGCAAGCTACGCTCTGTATTGGCAGAGCAGAGAGACAGACATCTGTACTGCAGTGTGAAATGGAAAAGCTGAATGTTAACACACACATCATTTGGACACTGAGGCGACAGGCACTTCAGCCTGTCTTATCAGAAGTTCTCAAAAGCTAAAATCTGCTTTGCATGAGTATAAACTATAGACAGGGTGCCTGCACAGACTCCTCTGGTGCCAAAGGACCATAGCCATTTCTCAGGGTCTTCCTGAAAGTGTTAGATGTGTCCTAGATACCCCAGATGTGAGCTCAGACAACAGCAAGAAGATCAGGACTGATGTGAATTTGAATTTGATTCAGGTATCATGGGAGGTCAGCCTGGAAAGTAGAGGGAGAGAAAGCCACAGAGCCAATGAACTCCAAGTAGCCTGTGTTGCTAAGAAGACACATTACAGCATACTTTAGTTGGAATTTCCTAAGTAATGAAGGGCTTCATGCCGAGGAACATCACTTCGCTACAGCTCAGCCCAAAGGGGATCGAGACACCAATAACCAAGGTCAGGTTGTCATCTGGCAGGCTGGAGCAGAATCTCCCAGCCAACTGGACACAACAGAGCAAGCCTTCAGATGGCACCAAACGTAATCACAAACAAGAATTTGTTACAGTCCCTCTGCTAGATGGCTTCAGAGCAGAATTTAGCAATATTACATCTTTCTCAGTGCTGAAGGTCACCAGTTCAGTCCTCGGCACCTTGGTTATCACACCTGGAGGTAGGACAGAGATGATGGTAGGAGAAGGGGTGTGAAAAAGGCAGCATTGGCCAAATGGTGGGGTGGTTTTATGTGACATTTCTACTGGCAGAGCAAACTGCGAATCTGTAAGGCTTCTTCCACCTACTTAGTGGCTATATGTGGCTGGTTATTAATGCTGCTGCCAGATCGGCTTCTCAGAGGATTTGCTTATCTCCTGCAGTGGATGCTTTGTGAAAGGCTGACAGCTTTTGGGATTACTACTGGAGACTTCCAGGGGGAAGACGAAAGGTAGAATCAGGCTAAGCTGTTTCCCTGTTTATACAGCAGCTTCAGTTCTCTGCCACCAGAAGCAAGAGGCTATGGACTGATGGACAACCCCCCCCCCCCCAGTCTCCATGGTGCCTCACAGGACAATTCTCCCAGGGGACACATCACACCTATGTCCAAAGCCTGCCTCATCTCCTCAGGCTGGAGCTCATATGCTCTTGGCTGAAAAGAAAAGCACTGGGGGACAATGCTTCTGCATGGAAGAAGTCAACCTTGAGGAAACGTAGCAAAGCTTGTCTCCTGCCTCACCCTCGGGGTGCAGTGGGGGTCTCAGCTCTCTCAGCTGAACCGCTGCTGGGTCACATTGCTGGTCTGCAGTAACGCCTAGCAGCCATGGGTAGGGGTTGGACCCCTCATGGAGCTGTGCAAACACAACAAACAGACAACTCTCCAAGCTGTTGGCTGCCAAACTCAGACTTATGACTCCAAGCAGGAGACTAGACTTTTGTCAGCTTTTACTGGGCTTAGTTGGGATTGATGCTACGCATCACTCCCACCCCACCTCACACTGAGATGATGCTTCAATACACCCAGCACAGAGGCTTTGCCAGCCAAAGGGCACGAGGACTTAATCCCTACCAGTTTTGTCCCTCTCCCATATGCTTCATAATCACTAACTTGCACAAGCAAAGAGAACTCAGCAAATTCTTGGGCCACAGGTGGCTGCACAGCTCTAGAACTTGCCAGCTGCTGGGGCAGAGGGGTTCCCCCATGAATGTCTTTAAAAAAATAGTTCTAACGAGGGAAAGCACACTCAGCATTCACAAACTCCAGTATTTTTGTGTTATTGGTTCCTATTTCATCTATAATTTACAGGAAAAGATCTATCTGGGAAAAAAAAAGAAGCCCTCTCTTCTGAACTCTTTCCAGGACTGACTGACTCAGCAACTTAATTTTTATGCTGGCTACTTTTTTGCTTCTCTTCTCTTTATTGCTAATTTTTTTTTAATTTTCCACTTAAAATCCTTATTTGCATGATAGGTCTGTCCAGCCTTAAGCAGATTTTTCTTGTCTTTGACTTTTATCTCATTCTCTCTTCACTCTTTTTTTTTAATTAAAGAACAGCTTTGAATTAGTTCACTGAAGCATTCCTTTCCCCATCTTCCTCTCCTCCCCAAGAGCTCCTCCCACTCTAATCCTGCTGGACACTTCTGCAATCTCAGCACATTGCCATCACAAGAGCAAGCCTTCAACATGGAAAAGTTGATCCAGATTCACCCCTGGATGTCAACCGCTGACTGACTTCCAAGCAGATCCTAGCAGCACACTTGTTCCTCCCAGAGAAACCCTGCTTTGGCTATGAACCTGCCCCAGGTCTTGTCCCAGACAGAGCGGTAGCTGTAGTGCATTTGAGTTAACCCCTTCAACATCCAACAAAATGAGCACTTCGTGCTTTTAAGGCATTTTTACCTCTGCAAGATCAGACAGGATCAGACCTATACCTTGCAGAGGAACAATTTTAACAGAAGGTATGAGCCTTTCTGTTTCCACTACCCATTCTGCCCTGGCATAGCCTTTTAGATGACTGGGAGGAAAGGAAAGAAATCATTGTCAAGATGGCTCACTTGGCATTTGCTAAGATCCTAATGAGACCCAGTTTCACACCTACTCTGACACGGCCTTAAGCGTTGCTGCAGAGACTGTTTGCAGAAGGGAGAGTGCAAATGCCTCATGAAAACGTGTGCAAGCCAAGATGCCAGTAGCTACAAATCAAACTGGCACAAATCTGGGTAATGCTACTCATTTCAAGTGAGTTGCTCCCTGTTCACATTAGAATGAGTCAGCTCACAATATGACTTTTTAAATTTTCCAGGTAGTTACAGAAAAACACAGAGAGAATCTACGTTGCTAATTGCTTGCTTTGCCTAATTCTAGATTGCTGTAGAGACCCACGGGATCTTGGGGAAGGAAGGAACAAAGGGTTACATTGCTCATTTACCAACTTTAGTATCAGTGGTGTTCCTTCACTTGTTCCCACTCTTGAAATAGCTACTGTTTAGCAGTAATACCAATATTTTTCAGCTCCATTTAATGCTAGCAGGATCATGCTTGCATTGAGGTCACAGAAATGACTGCAGTGTGTTGGAGAGGGAGACCCATGTTGACTTTTGTCGTCTGTCATGTGTACCTGTATCATCCCAGCCACAGCAGCAGAGAAAGCCACACAGACTAGAAATTGATCTTGCTTTTCTGAAAGAGCTCTGTAATCCTACTGCTACTGCAGTGAGACTATTACCACCAGAACAAAGCAACAGAAAAATATACAAGCATAAAGAGCAGCTGGGTCAGCCCAAACATCTGTGTAGCTATCTCTGACAGCAGCCAGAAATAGATACCTGGGAAAAGCACAAGAATTAATAGTAAACATATAATCTTTCCCCAAACAGTCTCTCAGACTCCAGCCTTTGTGTCTCAGGGACATTCAGAATTGGACAGTGCTTCCATGTACTTAGTATCCCTAAGCAGATTTCTCTTCCATTAATCAGTCTAGCATCCCCTCGATATTGTATAAACCATCCTGCAGCAAGGAGTTCCTCAGGTGAACTACCACTGCAAGCACCAACCTCCTTTTGTTTCTTTTGATCCTGCCACCTACAACGGGATGCTTCACCTGGTGCTTTATAGTTCTTGTGCTGGAAGCGGTAGTGCACAACCAATCCCTGCCCATCCTCTGCAGTCCTCTCACAACTCCACAGACCTTTCTCGTACACGCCTGCAATCAGTACTCTTTCAGACGGAGGAGTCAGAGCTACCTACTCATCCCTTGCACAGAGGCTATTACAGACTTCTGATCACCTTTGTCACCCCCCTCTGAACCTCTCCCAGTTATCCTAGATCCTTTATGAAATGGGAAGACCACAACTGCACAATGCAGGTGGGCTGCCAAAATTAACTGACTTGGCAGTAGTTCCCACATCTTGCTGTACACCGTGATCATTTCTAGGACAGTGCTACAGCTCCTGACACGTCTTTGCTAAGAAGAGAAAGGATGAAAGTGGAAGATGTATTTGATCTCTGCAAGTTGCTGCTATTCAGGAAAAGGGGCTGGGCAAGATCTTCCTAAACGAAGGCTAAAAAATCAGTGCCTCAGACGCAAAACAACTCCCTGCAATCTTGGGCCTATCCCCAGTCTCCATTGTTTTGGGGAAGGAGAGAAGGAGAGAGACAGAAGAGGATTAGTTATGCTCCACAGAGTAAGTGGTGTGATCCAATTAGTGGCCTGTTCTAGAAACATGGCCACAGCTAAGAAGAAGTGAAGCCAACTGAATCCTGTCATCACTCTCCTTTCATAATAGATGCCAAGTCTGGACTCCTCAGCACAGCTGTCCATCACTTAGCTTCCCACCAGGCACAACCAAGCGTAAAATCCTGGCTATGGGAACGGGAAGCATAATCATTCACCAAGGACCACAAGCAACAAGAAGCAGATGGACGAAACCAAACCTTTCCCCCCATCCCCTTTCCACAGGAGGCAACTGCACACACATCCTGACAGGCAGCCATGCAATGCCAGCACAGAGCAGGCACTTTGTTACCCATCTCCTGTGTAGCCCATCTCCTTCAGCTCCCCGCTATTGCCGTGCCGCCTCTGCAGCGCTTTGTGGAAAGCTGATGTTTGGCTAAACGCAAGAGGCTCTTGGAAGAGAATCAGCCACGCACCACTATCAGCTGACATCCACAAGTCTTATCTAATCTCTTTGGAAAGCTCCTCAACTCAGGGCAACCTCCACCTTTTTAATTTCTAAAAGGCCGATGCTAAGTAATTGTTTAATATCTCTGCAGCATTTGCTCCCCTTTATCTTGGAATCCCTGCTGTAATTCATTGACGGAGCCGTCTTTTCTCTTTCTTTATTCCACTGTGTATGTACTTGAAAATGCTTTCATTGTAGGCAGAGATACTTGCTGCTAATTGATGCTTATTATTCCTTTTAAGCCTGTAATTGCTTTTTCTTGTCTAAATTTACTTCCTTCTCCCCCCCCCCCCCCGCCCCAAACTCTTCCGAAAATTGCTTTGGTTTTCTCTTCTAATCAGCCCAAATCCTGGTGTTCGAAAGATTATTTGAACATGTGCCAAAGGTTTTGCTGTTGCTTTGACATGCTGGCTTTTCACATCTGTGGAGTTTACTTCAACTTCTTGCATATTTACAGGCAAATCGGGTGGCCTGCAACTGGTAATCTCTCAACCATCTTAATGAGGGCAGATTTTAGGTGTCAGCTTCCATGCAGACTTTTGATTAGAAGTCGACAAACGGTCCTTAGATTATCTCATTTATCTCTTACACAACATAGGATTTCTGAGTCAATTCTTTCAGTGGATAATGAAACAAACAGAACAAGGGGAACAAAATGCAATTTTGTATGTAACTGAAAGAGCACCTGTTCTTTCTGATGATCTCTGTTATTTCTTCCACGGGCCCTTACTGGACTGACCCAAAGGAATTTTCAGCCCATCACTCCTTGGATGATCATACTCCCCCTCACTGAGACCTTCCCAGAGCCCTCCTCTGGATTCTCACCATCACATCCACCTTCACCTGCAACAGGACCACAGTCTTGCCTGGGCATTAAATCTCCACAGGAAAGAAATCTAGACAGGCAACCCGCCATGGACTTTGCCATCTCAGACTTTGTGTTGCTTTTGGCAGCTGATCCAAGGCACCATGTGAAACAAATGTAAACCCCTGCCAGCTGGAATGCACTTCCACCAGGGAAGGCCTGTCATACCGTCTTTGCTCAGCACCAAGCAGCAAGGGCTCACTTGTACCTGGGATACATTGCCCTCCGGTCACAAGGGAATACCTGACTTCTGGCTGCGTTGCTGAAAACTTGAGAGGTCTTCTCACTTCTCAGCTGCATCCTGTCCCGTGATGTCCAGAAAGGCTGAGTGGCCTCGGGAGGCAGTGGTTGTAACACCAGCTCTAGTACTGACCACTCATGCCATTTTTAGGAAGCATCTGTGCCTTTGTTTTCTCTTCCCTTTCTGTTCACCTGTGACTGCTCCAGCTATGCTTACACTGATTTACTTCTTTAAAGTTTTACAAAGCCTATGGAGGTCTCCAGCTTCATTCCTTAGCATAGCTGTCATGCTGTATCTACCTGATATTTAGGGGCAACCTCAGTAGTTGCTTTGAGCCACACAAGGCATTCTTCCCAGCCTGTACAATTTCCCGCAGCCAGCACAAGAGCTGTCCAGATTGCCTGGCCTGGATATGAAGCAGAGCTTTCCCAGCAGTGAGCCTCTGCTCTTCGTCTGGGCTTGCTACCAGTAACTGAAACAAGAGGAGGGGATGCAGAAGGGCCAGAAGGAACAGTGGAGCTAATGAGCACAGGAAATCTTCCCATCGGGTTTATAGGAATGAGTAAGCTCTAAACATCTTTCATAAGGAAGCAAGGACATGGCTGAACTCAGATCCATTCAGCAGCACTCCCAGCTGCAGCAGAGGACTAGGTTTGCTATCAGAATGACTTCTGGGAGTGCTTTAAATACTTCTATCCTGCAAACATCATCCATCATCTAGCTTATGTCTACATTGCAATCTGATAGCCAGTACAGCACAGCCCACCCAGGTGTCCATGGGAGAGAAGCAGGGGTAACCATGGACTCGTGAAGTACCTGGTGAGCAGCTGAATCTATGCTATTTTAGACACTCGGCCATGAGCAAAGACACCACATAAATATCCTCTGCATTTCGAAGTACCAAGCCAGAACACAGAGGAACAAGAACAATGTCGTGGTTTAACCCCAGCGGGCAATTAAGCACCGCACAACCGCTCACTCACTCACCCCGCCCCCACTGGGGGGAGTAGTATGGGGAAGAGAATCGGAAAAAAAAGTAAAACTCGTGGGTTGAGATAAAGACAGCTTAATAGGACAGAAACATTGCTATCATACAGGAACATTTACTGTTGGGAGTTTGCTGCATTTCATTTAAACAAGTTTCTTTTGCAGCTCTAGTGACCTGAGGAGCCAGCAATATGAACATTAACAAAAGAAACAAATAAATAACGTATTCCAATTACAGCTTTAATAAGATGCAATGTGCTAGAAGTCCAGGCGGATGCAACAGCAATTTCTAATTAAAAACATGCAATTAATTATTAACCTAAAAAAGTTTTAGTATTATTCCAGCATGTTCAAATCAGTGTGCTCTCAGAGTGAATTCAGAATTATGACTGTTAAGGCTTGGGGTGTTCTTCCGTTTGCTTGTTTCTAATCTTATCAAGGGAAAAGGTAATTTTTCAGCCAGCAAAACTGTGCAGCTGATAGGATGCCATTAGGAGCTGTTCTGATTGCTACATCACCCTCACCCTTCTTTAAAGGACTAAGTTTGGCCTCTGTTTTCTGAGTGATACCTTCTGTAATCTGTCTCAGACACCTTTGTGAGCTGCAGTCAACAGATCAAAATCCCTGCTAGTGGAGGAAGTCCATTCAGTCTGAAGCATCCATTGACCATATCAGAAGAGAGAGTCCAAGTGTTGCTTGGGGACACAAGCTCTTCCATACAGGGAAGTGTAACTGGTGAGACCATACAGTCCAGCCTACAATACCACAAACTGGGAGTCCATGAGAAGAGCATGGCAAGAGAGATTGCTAAGGGCATCATGTGTATGTTGTGCATCTCTAAGAGGTTCTTTGTTGCAGGAATTAGTCAGGAAATTTGTGGCCATTCACCACCGGAGTGAACTGGGCCCGCATCCAGTGTGATTCATGCCAAGTGAGAACTTGCTACCTATCAGCTGCCTTTTCATGGAACAGAACGATGCCAACAAATTTAAACCAACCCAAATCCAGTAAGATACAAACACTAGACATAAGGAAGGGGATTGGTCATGTAATCAGCAAATAAATCTGTGATTTAGACACTTTCATAAAGCCCTACCCTTCCATGAAGCCCAACAGTAATTAGGATATTTGCCCTTGGAGCATGAATCTGACAGCAGACAGTCAAGTAGATTCTTCTGACATGTTTAAAATGTGTGCAAAAAAATTAAAAACCAGTGGCTCTGGGATGCTAGAATAGAAAGCACCCTCAGGAGAGGCCTGAGGCAGTGAAAGTTTGGAGTCAGACATCAAGAGCTTCACATTTTATTGCAGGGGGGCAGATTCAGCTCTCATGGAAGTGAGCAATTTCAAACTAACAGACAGCATAGCCTGATGGATCAAAGATTGGATTGAGGCTTAGGAAACCAAAGCTGATTTTTCAGCTCTCCCAAGTAATCTGGCTTCTCTCTGTGCTTTTGCTTCAAACTCAATGGAACAATAGTCTCCCTCCCTATGCACAAAGTACAGTACCTGGCAGCTTGGTCCTACCATAACGCAGAGGATATTAATAGAGGAGCTGCACTTCTGTATTTAGCTCCCTATTTTGGATGAAGATGAAAATGAGCTGAACTGTGAATCCAACTAACAATGGCCAAAAGCTCCCCAGGTGGAACACAGAGTGATGACAATCCTCAAAATGCCTGGAGAGATCTCCTGCCAGCTGAACGGCTTTTCTGCAAGAAAAAGGACAGCTTTAGGGAAAAAAGAGAAGCCTAAACAGGAAGGAAGGCTGGGATTAAAGAAGCTGGAGAAATAGCTGAGGGAGTCTTTCCTCCCCTCCCTTATATTGCCTGCTAGAGACCAGCATACAGGCCATTCAACAGCAACACACAAAAATGACCCACTGCAGCTGCTTGTCTGGGCAAGGTCAGCTGGCATCTTAATACGTGGAAGCTACTAAGAAGCCTGTCAGCACTATACACAGTGAGAAAAGCAGGGAGAGAGGAGATGGGTACTCAATGTGCCCTTTATTGATTATAGTTCAGTGCATCCTGCATCTCCATCTTTGGGGCCAAGTGGTCACACAATCTGGAGAACTCTTGAAAATGCCTTATGCTGAGTGTGTCTGAGCTTATGAGGCATAAATAAGGCATTCCCCAGCATCTCCCAAGTCCCTGAACTTTTTTCCATGCCACATGGAGCCCTAGGAGGCCCTAGGAGGATTGTGCCTTGTTCAGCTTCTTTCTCCAGTGAAGACCTTCAACATATAATGGATTGTGCAGTCTTCTTCACAGATTTAGCTGCTTTTCAACTGTACTGTGTGCATGCATTGTATATGTAGTATGTATGTGATGCGTTTTGCACTTCTTTGGGATAGAAAGTTGTTATGGACTTGGGAAGGCAAGTTTGAGTCCTGCTCCAATAATGGCTCTTGTACACATGTCTACTTGGGAACTTTCCTCTGAGTCACTCTATGCAGGGCACAAAAAATTGTTTCCACACTCAATGGAAATATATACACTTCAAGAAGTAGAATTACACAAGAAAGTTGCCCTTTTGGGTATTTAAGAGTATGCAGAAACCTCCCAATTTCCATGAGACAAGCTAATAACCAGCAGAGCAGCACAGAACTTTGCAGCATCTCTAATGCGTTTTCCCTCTCCACCCCAGTCCTTTTCATTATGACCCATTTTCTTGCTTTTTTCTTCTCTGTTTCCAAGTCAAAGCATTTCGACACCCTGCCCTTTGTGAACATCATGTGTCAGAAGATCTACAAGGATGGCAAATCGCGTTTTCTTCTGTCTAATCTATGCAGGCAGCTGGACCACTTTCATCCATAATTGGACGCCTCTGGGATAGTGTCACAGTTACAGCGTACCAGTGGGTGGGTACCACTATAATGCGGCAATCCAGCAGAACTAGTGGGCACATGCAATGATAGAGAAGCTGACCTAGACCTCAGTGCACATACACCTAAAAATAGGAAGGGATCAACCTGCAGGAGTTGAATTTAGTACTAGGAGAGGCAAAAAAAATCACTTCTCTTTGAAGCCAGCAAGCAAAAGTCAGACTCCATCAAAGAAGATGCACAGAAACTGCAGGAGAGCAAAGCTAGATTTACACCAGAAGACAGCTGGTATCAGAGTATGCACCACAGCAATGGGTGTTTACAGCAGGGCTACCTTTGGCTTGGAAATGGCCCTTAAATAGCAACCAGTTTGTTTTTCTTGTTTGTTTTAAACCTGTATATAATCACCTTCACCTCTGCTGCCTGCCATTCTAATTTGCCAAATGAGACAAATCCAGATGTTTCAGCTTGTAAAAAGGGAACACATAAAGCAAACCACACACTGGCTTAAATAAATACTTCTTAGATGCCTCAGATTTACTCATTTTTTGGTTTTTTTTAAGACAGATATCAAAAACAAGGTTCCTCCTCCCCATCTTCTCTTGGCACTTGTGGCCACTACTGAGAAACATGAGGGGGAAAAAAGCAGTTTTGTTTAAGACAAAACAAGCAAGCATTTGCAGTTGCCAGTTCCCTTTGCACAAACCAAGGTCTGTGTGAGATTTCAGAGGGAAGGGGGGATTTATGAGGTAGGCAGGCGCTCAAAGCAGCACTAACATGTTCTGACACCCTCACTTCTGTCTCCCATATGACAGTCTTGTTTTACACTGAGATTTAAACCACTCAGGCCTTCCCCCACACGAAAGGACACAAGCGTGCATGGCTCCCGGGCTTTTCAAGGAGCCCTGAGGTCCTGCGTAGAGGCAACTCTCCACAACCAGGTCATTTGACAGCAGAGTTTCTTATTGCAAGTGCATAGGTACATGAAATAAAAACCTTTCTTCATACCTGCAGGCTTCACCATCCAAACAATCCCTCTTTTTCTGAGTACAGTGTTCTTAAGACAGTTTAAACCCTTGTTATTTGTTATGCACCATTGTAATCCCCTTCTTTAAATCTGCATTATTGGCAGGGATTTGAAGTCTGAACACGCAGCACGGACTTCGATGCCTTGCTGAGACATCTTGCTACTTATTAAGTAAAGAGGGCAGAACAGCTGGGCTCAGACCTGTTTGTGAGGAGCCCAGTCTGGTGCCCAGGAGAGCTGGGACCATACATGGTCCAAAGGAGCAGCAGCCCCACGTGTCTGGAGCCAACCCTTCCCATGGCACCATGGTGTCACTGCTCCTGGGAGACAGTGTGGGCCCGGCTCTTCAAAGAAATCCTGTTTGGTTATTTCTGAGTATGAGGAATTTTTCCCAAGGACAGACAGACAAGTCCCAGGAAGAACATTGTTATTCTTTACAAAAAAAATAAAAGAACTTAGCTAAAGCCAAGCAAAATTTAGCAGTAAAAAAATAAAAGCAACCTGTGAAATTCTAAAAATGTAGAGACAGATGTAGAAAGACAGGATTTCTTCAACAAGGATACTTTTACAGTGTAATCTGTGAGGCCCCTGAAAATGAGAGCCTGTTCCCTCTCCCTGTTCACCCAACACTGGAGCAAAAACCACTGAAAAGTTGCCCCACTGTTGGGGCAAAAGAGGAAAAGATAGGCCAGTTTCTCAATATAGTGATGAATGCAGGGAAAGTGAAAGAAAGGAACAGAGGTCTGGTCTGTGCTCAGCAGGCCGGAGCCCCTTGCACAGGCCAAAGCACCAATAATTTTAAAAGCAGCAGCTCCTGAGATGGCTACTCAACCAAATAAGGAAGGTGCAAAGTCTCAGAGGAGACAAGGGGAGAAATTGGAGCCCTGCTTCAGCCACTTCCAGCTGCTAGGCAAGTCCTGAGGTATAAGTGGGACTTATACCATGGAGAAGCCTGCTGCAGCCCCACTTTGCAATAAGCAGCCTTAAAACCTGCAGAGAAACCTGGCTGAGCCACAGCACTGACTGCCACAGAGGGCACTACTATAAACAGCAGGGCATAGGGAGAGGCACTGCAGGGACTGCTGGCCAGTGTTCCTCAGCTGGTTCGCTTTTGTTTTGTGAATAAAGGAGCAGGCATTGAGGAAAGGTTTTCAAAGGCCAAATGCTTGGAGCCCACGCTCCTTCCCTGGCCTGCAAAACTATTAATTTATTTCCGTTTATTGAAGAGTGCAGCCAGAGCCGCAGCTGCTGACTGTAAGCAGGGAAAACGTGCATGCAGGGAGAGCTGTGGCCATTGCACATTTCTACAGAGAAATGAGACAGCAGCCTTAGAGGAAGAAGAAAGGGGCTTGAGGCACCTCCAAGCAGCTTTCTTGAGCTCCTCCCACTTTGTGTGCTCAGTAACAGGCCTCAGATGATTTTGGGCAAGATCCTTCTTTGTGATGGCCAACGAATTGCATGTCCCTGCTGGCTCCAACTGTAGACGTAATCAGTGGAGACCATGGGAGAAAGGGCTGCAGGTTCCCTGTCCCCCTGCCATTACAGCACTGCTTTGTTCAGTACAGGGGTCCTCTGGACTATAATGATGAAGCAGCAAATGGTCAACCAGCTCTACTCAGCCAGCAGCTGCATCAGGGTTTGGCTGCCAGCATTTATAGATACTCAGGTTTCAGGGAGTCTCAGCAGGAAGAAGATACTGGCAATGGATGTGCAGTGAGGTCACCCACCCACCCATCCATCTCGTCCCACCCCAAATAAATCAGCAACAAATACACGAGCACTGTCAAAATGGGTGTTACAGCCTGAAGATGGGCACCAAACTACCAAACTCATGGCAAGATGTAGATCTCAACAAGGAATTTGCACCATGAACTGGAAACCCTGCAGGAAATCTCAGGAGCTTGTGTGGAGCTCTCTTACAGCACTGCAGTGTCCAGGTCTTACTGCTGAGCCTGAAGTGGGGAAGGAAGGACAAATGTAAATGGCATCTTTGTGCATTCCTGTCCATCCTGATTTGATTTGGAAACTTGTCAAAGCCATTAAGGGACAAACAGCAACACTGAGTCTGCCTGTGCAATCAGATAGGTACCTGCCAGAGTTAAGAAAACAATATGTTGCTTCATTTTATTAGTTGCTTTTTTTCTTTTAATGAAAGCAAATTTTCAACACACACAAGCCCAAAGTTTCCTCTGCAAACAAATGAAATGCTGGGCTCTCTGAGCCTTCAGAGACTTGTGTGTACAATTAGACTCACACCGTTGACAAACATGTTGGAATAGGAGTTTCCCAAAGAAGCTGCACATGCTGTCTTTGATTCTGCATTTATTATCTATACTTAAATTATCTATATGCTTTGTTAGAAAGAAAGAACTCAACCAACATGCCACTGATCGTTTCTTGTTACCCCAATACTGTGATATGAGTGGATCTGACTCTGTAATCTCAGCACTGTTAATACCGATTAAAAACAAATTATTACATATTTATATCAACCCTGGCAGCAGAATCTCCCTTGTCCTTCAGCATTAGCAAGTGAAGCTCTGAAGCTTCTGATGCCCAGAAAAGCAGATAATGTCCCTGGAGAGTGGAAAGCAAAGGCGGCCCCTGAGAACGGAGGTGAGAATTGCTCCTGAAGTCAGTGCTGTTTCAGGGTGGGCCGTGTCTGAACTTCTGCAGAGCTTGTCTGTGCCTGTTCCTCACTCCTGTCCCAAGATGCTTTATCCTTTGGATGCAGTCATCACTGTAACACACCAGCACCATGCACAGCGGATTACAGTAATTAAAATGCCTGCTGCACTCTTTGCTGGAGTAGGTAGCAAGGCACAGGGTTGCTGTCACATACAATTCAGTCTAGAGCAAAGTGATTGCTGTCTACAAAACTAATACAAGATGAAAGGTGCTTTGTACAGGCTGGGGATTATCTCCTACTACCCAAATCCAGCACAATTTGTTCAAATCCTCAGACCTTCTCTTCTTAGCATATCCTGGGCTATTTACATTATGTTTAGGAAAAGAGAATGTTCTTGGGAAAGCCAAATAAAATCCAAACTCTACTATAATTCCAAGACTAGGTTAAAAAAACACAAATAAGGAGGTTTATGGTAGCATCAGTGTGCCCTGGCCTTGATCACAGCCCTGTTGTGCTAGGTGCTCTAAAAATGTGGAGTAAGACATCCCTTGCCTCAATGACATAGATGTCTCTTAGGTCTTCTAATCCTCTCTTTGAGGAGACATGATGCAGCTTGACAGGAAGCCCTATGATTTAAAGTCCTGCAGAGGGGTCTAGCCAGCAAGAGTAAAGGAAAGGCCCAAGTAGCTCCTATAAAGTATTTTATTACTGAGGAAATACTGCTAAATTGTTTTGTTGAACTGGATGAAGATATTTTGAGTTTACAAAAGAAAAACAAATTTCAAAGAGTAAAACTGTTGGAAAGTGATCTAATTATTATTTTTCCAACATGAAAGAGTCCAGAAAAACATCCAGTCAAATCGATTCCTACAGAAAAAGGTCATTTTTGCAGAACTGCCATTTTTCTCCATTGTGAAATTCAACATTCCTTGAGAAATCACTATCTCCTATCAATTCTTCACCAATGAGATGAGAGTCAGAGCTAACTGAAAGGTAAGAAGTGTGTTTCCAAAAGAGTTACCTTTCTTACACTGAAATTTTTGATCTGAAAAGATTTTACATATTTCAAAGCTGGGACCAGTTCTAATAACTTTTCCCCTACTCTATTTTGTTAAGTAGATAATTCTTCAAGCTAGTGACTCTTACAGTCTATGTACAGACTTTAACACAACAGAACCCCAATTTCCAATGGTGAATTAATGTTCTGGAAGTAATTAGAAAAGGTCTTGTTTTTTAAAAACCTGATTTAGGATTGTATGGAGCTAGAGATGTTTGAACTCCATCAAGAACAAACTCTGCATCTTATTCCTCAAAGAAAGGCCAACAGGAGAAGTTTTGTTCAAACTAAGGTCAATGAGTCTCTTAGTACCAAAAAAAAAAAAATAATTACAAGCCATCCAAGCCATCCAATGATATAGCTAACACAACCTAACACAATCCAAACAGCCTTAATTCTGTCCAAAGGCACTGTTAGCTCACTACTTTTTGCAGCTGTGGAGAGAGAACTTAAATGCAAAATGCAAAGATCTCCTGTTCCACATTTATTTCTGATACAAGTGTGAAACCTGCGCAGGACATTGCAATTTCCATGCTCCACCCACCCCATGCCTTTGGCTTACCCCCGTCGGAGAGGGTCTTGCATCAATCAAAACACAACCTGTGCTCCCAGGTGGAAATGGAAGGCCTTGTGCTCAGGGTGGGACAAGAGCCAGCCTTCAGGAGGCTTTTGTTTAACCAGGTCCTGTTAAGTGGCTGTTTCCACAGGTTGGCAAGGCAGTTGGGATACACATGAGCAAGACAGATGATCAAGAACAAAGCACTGACTGCTCTGAGAGGAATGGGAGATGAAGGGAATACTTTGTCTCCTAGTTCCCGGTTGTTGTCAGCTCAGCTTTGGTAGAGGGGCAGAGAGAAGGTCGTTCAGACACCATTAGACGGTGCTTTTGCTCATTTCCAGCGGTGCTGGCAGGTTTCCCAGCCGGCAGCACTCAGAGGCAGTCATACCATCAGAAACCAGAAGAAAGTGTAGTTCAAAAACAAGGAAAAGGGCAGGGAAATTTAGTAGAAATGAAGAGGTCTGAGGAGGTGCAACATTATTAACTCGTGTTGTGTCCACTCCAGACAGAACAGTATTTGACATACAATCTCTGGGCACCTCACTTGGTTGAATTGACAAATGGATCTCTCTGATTCTTGGAGAGGAAGAAAAATAATAAACCCCCCCTACCCTTGGGTCATGCTACCCATCCAACTTATAGAAATCATTTATCATTTATCTGATAGCTTAAGCATATCTGCATAATGAGTTAGACGCAACCAGAGAAGCTCTCTATATTTCACAAATCCTTAGCAATGCATTTTTTAATAGAAAACATCAATCCCAAGTAGCCTGAAGGAACAATCCCTCTTTCATCATCCACCACATTGAGGACTAATTTTAGACAAAGGCTCAACGCTCCAAGTCACCTATACCATGTAATAATGCAGATGATTCCTAAATTCACAGGGAAAGGTTCAATCGCCTTTTCAAAGCTGGATTGCAGATCCTGTGTTAATTACTACGGGAAATTACATCTACAGTAATACTCAGCAAGGCTTTACAATAAATGCTGTCTGATCTATTCCTGCTCAGCCTTGAACTCTTTGTGGAATATTTGTAAATGTAATGGGTACTTCATTTTCACCACTGCTCCTGAATAATTCATACAGTGGAAGATCCTTGCATGGTTGCATGAATCGAGAGACTTTGGGTATTTTGTTCTCTACAGTTAATGGATTAAAACAGTTTTTTTCAGCTATGAAACCAGGTAATTTATCACCACAAAAAGAAGCATGGTTCATACATCACTGGCTTAACCTAGAAACACATCTGTGAGTACGGATAGCAGAACTTAACAACCAACAATTTTTAAATCATCCTATGTTGTCCGAAAAGCCAACAAAGTTGCAAAATTAAATGAAGAACTGCCTTGGATCAGTCAAAATATTTGATTTCCTTTTTTTCAGGCATTTCATTCAGACTCAGCCTCTTTTTCCCGTGAAACAGTACATTTTGAAACATCATTTTGAAAAGAGAAAAGGAAATAAATCAAAACTCCTTTCCATTCAGAAAATGTCATAACTGGGAGCTCCAGCACTTTCAAGATATTCCTCCTAAGCTCCCTTCCAAGCAGAATTGTCAAAATCGGTAAGATTTCCTGAGCGATTTCTGTTTCATCAAAATGACATCTTTCAAGACAAAACTGTTGTGATAAAAAAAAATCAGAACCAAAACTCAACAAACCTGAACATCTCTGATCCAATTGTCTTTGACAAAAAGAGATGTCTCAAAGATGCAAAACCTTTCTTTGGGTGAGTCCCAGAACATTGGTATGACACATCCAGGTTGAGCATGCAAGTTCCTCTTAGGTAACCACAAAAGAGAAATGAAAACAACCTGAACCCCAGAGGCCAGAGGTACCTTCAAATATGTTCAGAGACAAGCAGAGACTTTCCTAGACTGCAATTCTTACGCCAACTTCACCATTTTAACTGAGGAAATTCCAGGTTCCAGCCTTAAAATGTGGGGACAAGAATACTGACACCTTGTCAATGTCCCTCTCTGGAGGCAAGCACTGACCTCTCGGTTCTGCACCAATGCAGGATTTGGTGTTACAGCTCGTTCCATGGGTGTTGGTGCGATTTGCACTTAAATCTCTGAGTTTCTGTCTGCTCTCATGCCAGCAATTTTACTCCTCACCAGGCACTAACTCTCAGTTCCCACCTGATCACTTCAATTAGAAGTGAGGAGATGTGCCCAGCCAACAGCTGCATTGTCTCTATCAAATGAAGTTAATTCATCACAGGAAAATTCAGAGCTGTCACACATTGTTGGAGTTTTTAAAAGCTGTGTTTCCAAAGCTTCGTTGTGGGGCACCACCTCCATTTTCTCAATGTCAGCAGCAAATCTGCTCAATTCACATGTTAAAATGACTCCTCATACCCCTCTGCCAAGAGAAAATGCCCATGAACTCACCTGGGGAGATCAAATCATTTTCTCTTTGGCTCAGTCATCATCACCAGCCATAAAAAGATTCCCCGGGCCAAATGCTGCTCATGTCGGACACCTCCACAACCCCTTTCCTGTAAAAGGATTGCACAGCTGTAGCTCAAGGCATAGGCACAAAGTCAATCAGGGTACGTAGACAGCCCTCATTTGGAGGAAAGTTCACGATACTGTTGATTCGCAAGGCAGAGAAGACTGCTGTGCTCTCCCAGAACAGAGCTGATTCTGTAGGGATAACAGTGGTAAAAATAGTGAAAACCGCCTCTGTTTTTTTTTCCTCCAGCAAAGCAAATGTGACTCAGATGCTCGCTGTTTGCTTTCAGAGGAAGAAAGGGTTATTTCTACAGAGTCACTCTGCTGACCTTCATCTCTCCAACAGCGTGATCTGTGTTTGGGTTTTTAAAGCAATGTTGTGTGTGCTGGGGCAGGACGGATACTCGACCACTGAATCTCAGAGCAAGGAGGGAGATTTGAAATGGCACATCGCAACAAAGGGCCTGTCAAGCCAAAAGGTGCTGCAGAGAACAAATTTTCCATATTGAGCAGAAGAGGTCACCAGTATCACAGGTGCCTGTGATGGAGCAGAACAAGTGCCCGTTTCCCGAATTCACAGGGTTGGGTTTACCCTTTTAACCAAATTCCAAGCCCTTATCTTTGCCAGAAAAAAATGTCTTTTTCTCCTGCACAAATTTGCAGGGTTCAGGGGCAGAGAGAGCCTAATGTAGTGTCAAACCTCATTCCTTTATATCACAGACACCACATTTTTCTTGCTAAGCCCTGCAACAAACCCTCCCTGAACTGATGCAGCATGTCCTTAGCCCACAGCAGCCACCCTGAGCAGCTATCTGCCTACCAGAGGAAAATTTCCTTGCAAATCCCAAAGCCTGTGGAAAAGTCACCAAATTTTGCCACTGATAAGCAGGATAATGCCTGCCCAGAAACAAGAAACTTGCTGAGATGGATAGCTCTAGAAAATGGAGTGCTTTGTTCCAATTTCATTAAAAAGGTATTTGGGAAAATGGTAAGTGCATCACAGAGCTCGCTACTATCTGGGATAGACATGGAGCTTTGCATGCTTTAAAAAGCAATTAAGACAAGACAAGAATCACCATTAGCCCAGGGGCAAACGCACAAAAAAAAGAAAACCCACAAGCCATTTTCAGCCCACAGGCAAGAAAAACGATGGGGAAATGCCACCTCCAACCCAGAGGTCAGCATGGCTACCAGAGCATCCTCCCCTTTGAAGCCCAGGCTGAGTCTGTGTCCTCCAAAGCAGAGCTGTTCAATGCACAGGAACATGAACAAGGACCGGCTTTTTCTGATCAAGCTCAGTCATGCTCTGCTCTTTCAGGGCAGCTCAGTTCAATGCATGACAGGACCATGATTTATTTACACAGTTTTGAAATTCTGGGGCCTAAAATGACTGAATTTAGAGAACAGGTTGCATGAAACAAGCAGGTAAGCAGCAGGGCATCCTTCCTCTGCCACGCTCATTGGATGTCCCAGAGGGGCCAAAGAGGACTTCTGTGTGTCTCTGGTCCAGAAACAGGAATTGATCTTCACTGCTGAGACCGCTTCAATCAGCAGGGACCCAAGCAACATGGGGTGCACCATGCTGATTGCCCCCTTTGCTCAACAGTTGTTTAGCAGGTGGAGGGAAGATGCTATTTTTGTTTCCTTTCATTCCCTTCCTGCTTTCCCCTCACACCATTTCACCTTTGCTGCTCTTTTTCCTCCAGGCAGGAGCTTCAAAGTAGGCAGAAAAATTGACAGACTGGTCTGGAAAGAGAGATTTCCCAAGGCATCTGCCCCAGTTCCCCATCACCCACCCATCCAAACAGCCCTGAGCACCAGTTCACAGTCTGGGCGTTCACTTCAAACAGGAAGCCACTGGGCCAGTTCAGGCCCCAGGGTAAGCACCCTTCTGATTACAAAAAAGGAAGAAAAGATCCTTCAGCTGGTACAGTCTACCCCTCTCCAAGCTTTTGCAATACAACTGCTTTGGTTGCTGGAGCTGCACTCCCAAACTGTATGGACAGGAACCTCTTTTAGACAGAGACAACAGTACAGCATGATATCACAAACCACCAGACAGAAAGGGAAACTGAGGCACAGCCATGGGCACAACCCACCCAAATTCACCAAGCAAACAGGTAGCAAAAGGAATAGCAAAGTCCAATATCTTACAGTGAAGTCCAATATCCTACATTAATTTCAGCAGTATTTTCACAACAGCCACTCTGTTTGGCTGGAAAGAAATTAGAACAGTGATGGTTAAGGATATCACTACGTTCTGCAGCCATGTTTGACAACTCAACCCAGCCTTGCAGGGCTGGCAGGCAGAAGAGAAGGAAAAAGTCTTCCTCTTGTCTGAAGGAAAGAGACAAGCTTGAGATGGAACCAGAGGATCAATTTGCTACACTGAGATGCCAGGGTTGTTGCTTGAATCCTTTTTTGCAGGCAAAAGTGCACCTTTCTGCCTTGTATTTTGACCTTTGGCCTATTTGTCTTTTGGTTTCAATTGCACCACCATTAAATACCCAGAGCAGCCTATAGCAGACTGTAGGATGGCCCCTCCAAATGTCTGCACAATCAGACTGCAGCTAAAGAAAACATGCCAGGGCCAGAAGTGAGAATCAGAAATGCTGGTGTTCCCACCTGTAGGTAATTCTGGCTGAACATCCATATCTGCCTTCACCATAAGCAAGAAATTGAAAATCTCTGAATAGAAATGCCAAGAATTCACTTTGGAAGCATGCAGTTCCTCATTTCTGACAATTATCCAAAAAGCAGAGACATAAATAAAAATATGGTAAATGTGTTGTTTCCTTATTGCAAGGTAAAGTAAAAATTGTGTCTCACTCAAATCAAAATAAAAGCATTTGTTTTGACACATTCCAGTTTTAAATGATGCTGAAGGAGACATGTTTCCATTCAATGTTTTGATTTTGACAAAAATGTTTTTAAAAAAAAAAAAGTTTTCCTACAGTTTTTTCTGCCAGCTCCCAGAGGGATCAGTCAAAGCTTCCTGAAGCTCAGAGTCATTAGCAAGCTGTCACATAGCTGAGACCCTAAAAAGCATTTGACACATCAGATCACAGTTCTATCAGACCTGGCAAGTGTGCCAGTGCTGGATCTTCACATCTAACTCTTGGATCAGACTCCTTTAGGATTCACTCTCTTTTCTGATAGAGCAAGGAAAGGAAATGAGCCTAATTCATCCCCCCAGCCAAAACCATGGGTTCATCTGCTGTGCAGAAAGAGGAGTTTATGGAGGATCTCATGGCATTCCCACTGTACGAAAAGCAGTCACACACAGCTATTCAGGCCTTCAAGGTAAGGGCAGAGCAGCAGCACCCAAGACCTCAAAAAAAGAGCAGAAGAAAATCTATCATGTCTTCTTTATAACCATGATGCTTCTAAACAGACAGGCTCTTGAGGATCTAGTGGGCACACACCTAAAGGGGCTCTGCCTGATAATGCACATCCTGAAGATCCCATGTAAAAGCTGCAAGTGCAAAACATGCTGGTCTTGGCAGAGCAAAGGGTTGGAGTTGACCCATCTGGCAGTTGACCTTGCTTTTCCTACAGAGCCGAGCTATTTTCAAATTGGCTGCTTAGATCACAAACCTCTCTGGCTGTTCTCTTGTTGAGTATCAAGATAATGACTTTCTGGGAAAAAGATTGTTCCTGCTCCAGTAAGCAAACCTAAGGCCTCCATAACATGATCCTGCATTCAGTTTTCTTGTTGTAGTTGAAATAAACATATGTTCAAACAGCACTGATGCAAGTCGAAGTCCAGGTGGTCATACAGAGCTGTTGGTGTAGGCAGATGTCCTCGTTTATACACAGGCAGTTTTAGGGCATGGCTTGTTTGCCTTTTTCAGACAGGTAATCCCACCAGTGCTTTGTGTGGATTTCTTGCTGTTTTCATGGCTGTGATATGGAGCTTGTCTGTATGTGGTGGAACCTTTGTCTATATCCACCCCACAAGAGCATGCACCTTTTCCCGCCTTTTCTTTTCCTTCCCTCTATGGAAGGACTCTTGTCATGGGACTCTTCCAAACAACAGTGCTCTCGCAGAGATCCCCATGATGCACAAAAGGGAGAGCCTTCCAATTGCTGTGAAGTGGCACAAGTCCCATGGCACATCTGCAGTACTCGGGAGCACTGGGAGTCCAGCTAGATCCCAAGTGCAATCTCTTACTGCTGTCACTGTGATCCTCCTGAAAAAGAGATCAGGTTCTCCTCAGAAAGGAAGCATCATAAGGGGCATAGTGTCCTGTACCTGGGACATTAGACTATAAGAGCTCAGACCTCCAGCTCCTTGCACTGACCTTGCCCTCAATGAACCGGAGAAATCTTGGCTTTTTAGGGTGTAGACTTCTGCATGCTCTCTGGGAATATCCCACCTTCTTGTGTCCCACACTCAACTGAGACTGCAGTTATATTAATACATAAAAGTGTCTCATGCCAGACATGGCTAAAGCTCTCTCTTTTCATGCAGGGACATTTACTGTTTTCTTTCCCCCTGCAGAAACTTGTTCTCTGTGAAGAAAACATGGACTAAAACATAAATGAGGAATTGACATTCACCAGCCTATCCAGCAATGCTAAAACTTACGGTTGGATCACCCAGACCCTTTGGATCATCATTAGCTATCAGGGTATTTCAGTCAAGTTTGCAAGATGCTTTATATCAGTCAGGAGAGACTTTCTAATCAATGGACACAGTTTAAAGCATTTTGGATGGGGAAGCACGTACATAGGAACGTGAGCCTGAGCACAGATGTATAAAATTGTAGGTGATCAAAGGTAGTGCATCCAAGGCAGGATTAAAAGACGTTTAATACAGCTTTTCCCAATAAGCCTGAGAGATGAAAGAACTGCCACAAGGCCTTGCTGGAGGCTTAGAAATTGCTCTGTGAAATCAGCTGCAATTGGTAATTAAATGGAAACCTTGGGGGTGTTCTGAAGACTCTTTTCATAGCCTGGCATAAGGGAACTCATCTTTAAATTACGTAGACTTTTACCTTCCGTGGAGGTGAAGGTAAAACACCATCCTGCTGTTCCTACACCTCCTGCCTCAGAGCAGCTGGCTTCATGCACAAGCAGAGGTGGCTCCTCAGACCTCTGCGAGAGGGGCAGGGTGCATGATCCAACAGTCTGAGCCCCTCGGGACAATCCTGTCTTACCAGTGCCTGTCCTCAATTCACCTAGCTGTAAAATGGCTAACTCGCCATTCATGCTGAGTCTGCAGGTGTGGCCAGGTGCCACGATAACTGTGTCCCTACCTCGTGCAACACAGAAAATCAGCTATGCTATAGAAGTCTCCCAGCAGGTCCCAGAGGACTTCCTCCTTCTTGGAAGCGCACACAGCTCCTACACAAATTCTTGCAGCCTAGATATTTGCTCTGCTGCAGGGAGAGTCAAAGGCAGGCAGGAGATCCCTTGGTTGACTGGCATGTGGGGAGAGAAAGGAGAATCCTGGTCCTGATAAAAGACAGGAGAATGACTGTGTTTTGTTTAACCGATTATGATAGATTGGAAATTCTGAGTGTGCACAGGAAGATCAGGGAAGGAAACCATACCACAGCAGAAAGCACAGCCTTATGGGCAAAGCATCCAAATGGACCTCAGGAGATTTTGGTCAGGCTCTCAGCCCTGCTACCACTTTCCTCAGAATGGCTGAGGCATAGCCCTTCATATGGCCCATCTCCCTTCTTCTTTCAGTAAAAGGGGTCAGTCTTTTTGATCTACTTGCAAGAATGGATTATTTACTGTTTTCTTGGAGAGTTCCTAGGGTAAGAAGGGCAGTAAGCAAAGTGAACCTTCTACTTTGGATTACAGTTCTATAGTGTTTAAAATGCCTGTTTGATGCAAAGTGCTTTGTTTTTTGTAGCCTTTCATTTCTAGATGGCATGACACTCTTACTCTGTGGCAAAGTACTCTTTTAGACAAAGCTGAATCTGCTGAAATGTAGCACTGGATATCCCATTTTCAGCAGAACAACAAGCAGCAGGTGAGGGCAACTCAACTCCAGACAGTTTGTCAGCTGCTGAAAAACAAACTAAGATAAAAAATGTTTGAAAAAAGAATTTAAAAGAGGTTCAATTAAAAAAAAAAAAAAAGTGCTAAATCTCTGCTGAATACAAGGCAGGTAGCCAGAAATAGCTGCCACTGGGAGAGATCGACAGCTGATATAAATAGTAGTGACTCATGGTGTAATGGGGATCCAGTTCAGGGGAACAAATCCCTATCAGTTGCTCAGACAAAGCCTCCTACAGCAAATGCCTCTGAAGGTGCAGGCCTAAATACCTCTAGGCATCTAGAAATACAGAGGTTGGGATAATACTTCTCAGGCAGAAAGCCCTTCATGCCAGTCCCCTGTCCAGTAACGATCCACTGCTGTGGATGGCTTTAGTTTCTGGCGTGGGACAGAAGGATTTATGCAGAACATAAGGATACTCTCTCAGACAGATGTCAGAAAAAATCTCCACGCATCAACTGTGCTCAGCTGCTGCTGAAACCTCTCTCCCAAGAGTCCCTCCTTGAGGGCCTCACACTCACACATGTTCCTTTAGGTGAATGGGACCCACCCCACCACACACAGGGTTCAGGAAAACAAGCAAGTATCCTTTAATTTCCCAAGGACTATGCAAGCTCTGAGCAGAATGTAGCTATGTGCTTTCCTAGCTGTGAACTAGAGCTCCAGGCCTTTCCATCCACTGGTTTGCAGAATTTGCCTGTCTTACACCTGCGAGCAATGGCATGCAACCACTACAAGATTTTTGCCAGCTGTATTTGGCCGTGAAAACTCATATAGGCTAAAGTTCTCCAGCACATGTTACAGAGCTGCCAGTGTTCAAGTGCTAAGTATTCCCAGAGGACACAGCCACACACACACTCCCTGCAATTCTTGCTGCTGCCTGCCTGCAGTCAGAGCCCATGGGCAAAGCCAAACCCACCAGAGAGGAAGGAGACAAGAGGGAGAGATGGAGTTATTCATCATGAGAAGAAGTCCATTCACGGCTGGAAGGCATCCTTAGGATGTCAGATGAAATGTTGACTATCTGGTACTTGTAAATCCTTTACCTTCCTTTTACTTTTAGGGTCCTGGTAGCTAGCCCTGGAGGAGACGCCAGCTTTTTGCATCCAGCACTTCCAGTCTCTGAAATTGCTTCCTGCCCTGTGCTGATGTTGAAGTCAATCCCAGAGGCAGAGCAAGCCTGAGAAATAAAGAAGTATGAGCCAGAACAGGCAGGCCAGCAGTGGGGATATTGCACAGAAATGGCAGTCTCTCCAACACAGAGATGCTTTTCTTTCAACTGCTTTAATTTTTTTGCCCCTCCATATAATTCTCTAATAATCACCCTATTAACAATGTTCCATTTGCCACACAACTCAGGATATTAATCCTATTAGTTGGTTCTAATCCTCTGCAAAACAAAATAGAAATATTCACTCTCTCATTTTCTCAGGGTAAAAAAAAAAGGAGAGAAAGAGGTGGGGAAAAGAGAAGACAAAGATGCTTTCAGAGGTTTGCTGTTTTGTAAGTTAATTGAACGGAACTGGGTCTCCTGTGGTCTCCATACAGGATTCCATTATCATGTAATGGGGTGTCACATACAGCCTGTTGATAAGAGACAGTCTGTCAGATTAAGCATTAACTATCATATTTGGAAACCATGCATTTTTCTACCCATTGGGGCATCAAAACACAATATCCTATTTCCTTTTCCTTCCCCCAACACCTTCTTCCCTTACTACACACTAATTAAAGAGCAGGGGGGGAGACTGGTCTGTGCTGCCGAGGCCAAGATAAACTTTGCTGAGCAGGGAAAAAGAAATGAAGTGAGCATCCCAGAGAACAGAGGTCTTTCCTTGAGGCTTTCATTTTTCTTCCCACCCCCTCTTGTGCTGTATTTTTTCCTATTTCTGTGAAGAATTGCTAGCAGTTTCCATCTCCCCTACTTCACAAGGTGAGACTGGCACCTGCTGGAACCCGCCTGGAAAGGCTGAGACTGAGAACAACCCCCCCCCTTTTCTCAGCCTACTTTCGTCTCCAGCTTCACATTATTTTTCCCCCTTCATCAGACAAACAAACAGCTCAGCAGACACAGCAACAGACATCACACTCTGGAGTCGGGATTTGACACAGCTCCATTTCTTTAAAGGTGCTCAATTTTTAAGCTGTTTTGTGGTAATTGGGGGTTACCATCATTAGTCACTTCATTTGTGTCAGCCCATACAGAGGGAACCACAGGCACAGGTCCTGATAAAGCTCCCAAGGTTATTCTGGGTCTTTGAGGCTATTCACTCTTCTCATATGTCTGAGTACCTAATGGAAGCAAGAGCAAACATCCCTCCAGGTACAACATCTATCTTCATTAGTTTTGTCTCCCCTTCCCTCACACGCTCTAGGCTGGTACTGAGGATTTTCTCATGTGCTGTGTTCACATGCTGGTCCATCCTCTGGGATTTAGATTTAGACCCCCAAATGCTGCTCTTCCACACCTTTCCCCTAGACATAGACTTAGTCTTTGATGTCCCCCCTCCAAAGCCCCACTGGCCAACCTCAATCAAGCGGCAGCTTGGCTTCATTCTGCCTCTTGTCCCCCTCCCATCTCTCCTTACCAGCCTCACTCCCCAGCCATAACACCAGCCTTGTTCCCACTCCAGACCTCCAAGACAGCTCGTACAGACCTCCAGCAGAGCCCAGCCACCCACTACTGGTCTCCAAGCTTCTGTGAGCCCTGGAGAACACATCCTGAATCCATCACCATCTGATCACCCAAGAGAGCTGCTCTTTCACAAAGGTTCCCTGCTAGTTTTGCTCTGTACCACACTGTGTATTTTATCATTAACTTCGATACGCAGAGCAACAAGCCTCCCAGCTCAGAGATCGTCACACCAAAAGCCACAAAACAGGCACCACAGATTAAGTGAAGGCACATAAAACAGGGGAAAGGAAGGGCTGCATGCCACAGCGTGATGTGGAAAGATCAAGGGAGAATAAGAGAAGAAAAGCTGGAGAACAGAGCAAATCCAGCAGATTTTTAGCTGAACAAAGTGCAGCTGGAGGCTGGGAACATCTCATGGATTGGAGCTGCCTCAATTATAGGGCTGCAGCTCTTATTAAGGGAAAGTCCTCTCTCTATTTACACTCTGCCTACCCCCAAGGCTGCTAACCTGAGCACGCATGACTCACCGTTATGGATAAAGCTGTCCCAACACAGGGCACCAGACACCTCCTGATTAGCAAGTCTAATCCTCCCTCTCAAACCTCTCCATTAGGGAGCTCTGGCTCAATAGACTCCCCTTTTGTTTGAGAAGCAGCAGCTTGTCAGAGACCTGTCAGCACCAGCAGATGAGGCCTGCTGGACAGAGCTGACTCACGTCCCCTGGTTGGGGATGTTTCAAACGGTCTTCTGTCCTCAGGAGCAGCATGCCCCTGCTTCAAAAAACACAGAGTTCATTCAGCATGTCGTAATTGCTACGGGCTGCACAAACAAACAAATAGATGTTTGTTTGCACAACAGCTCTCCGGAGTGGCCTTGCCAGTTCTGTGTGTGCAAGGTGGGCTGAGATGTTCTTCTCCACCTCCCAGCTTAATCTGCTCTTAGCTGGGAAGGAACCAGAGGCGCACGGCATGGAGACAGTCAGTGCCTTGCCCTTGGTGTGCATGTCTGGGGATGGCAGAAGGAAATAGAGACTCCTCCTTCCAACAGAGCTTCAAGATGTCCTGCTGCCCTCAGGAGCTTATTGGATAATGACCAGGAATCAGATGTACATGAGAGAAAAAGGGGCTCCATTACACTGATGCAAGCTTGAAAGGGCCGTTACAGCATCTGTGAAATTCCTCTGGATTTACACGGGGGTAAAATGGAGTAGATTTACCACTCACCTGGACTGACTGATAGCATCTACAGCCACTGATGGGAACTGGGAAAAAGAGAAGAATCGGGTCCAGGGGAGTACATAAGTGTTCAGCCACCAGCCAGCTCACTGCCTGGCAGCAATTCATAGCCTGGTTCTGAAATCAATAGAGGCTGAAAGCACTCAGCAGACAGACTAAGCCAGGTCTGTAATTTACTGTAATTCTGAGATGCTAGATTACTTTCTTCAGGTTTTCCAAGAGGAACAGTTAGTCAAATTGGTGAGTTACTCCCCTTTGTAGGCTCTGTTTTCCATTTTTCCCCTTCCTGATTGTCACCCCAACTTCCTTTCCATTCCTGGAGAGCAAAGAGTGCTATTCCAGCCTCCTGTCCTGGCCTGTGCTACCTCAGTGCTGTCATTCTGGGGGAAGAGAGAAGGCTTTGCTGGTTTTTAGAGTATAACTTACTCTCCAGCTTCATGGATGTCATTCCTTACCACCCCCCTCTCCCGGCAGCTACACAGACATCTGACGAGGAGCCAGCTCTACTGATGCTTCCAGGACCAACTACATCCCAACCACCAGGCCACTAGGCTTCTTGCAAGATCCCACAGCCTACAGATTCAGCCAGAGAGGACCAAATGCTCAAGTAGAGCATTTAGTGTCTTGGATTATCTCCTCTCCGGTATTTGACAGCACACACTCAGGAGACTCACCTATAGGCAGCACATACAAATAAGAGCTGCTCTGGAGAGGCCTAAGATAGACTTGATGGGACAGTGGCATTCCTTTTCATGGTCCACATTTAGGACTTACTGCTCTAAACACCAACATATGCTACAGGCCTTCTTTTTTGCAGAAGATAATGTTTTATTCTCCTGAGAATAGAATACTTTTCAACCAACTACCAGTACTGAGTTGTGACTCTCCTTGCTCTAAAGATATCACTTTGTGTAGCTAGTGACAGAGCCCACTTGGGCTTCTTTTAGGAAAGAGTACAATCCCCAGCATAGTTCCAGATTTGTACTGCCAGTAAAATGTAGCTGGCTATCTTGCTGGTAGGAGCAGCCTGGGAAAGAAAGATTTTGACCTTTTTCATCTTGACTGGGTCAAGGGAACACTGACTCTGGTGATGGATGGTTGACTGTAATTCCTGCCTACTCATTTAATCAGCGTGAACAGACGGAAGCACGAGCATGCTCAAAAGAGAAAGCAGCAGGCAGTGGTGGAAATCCCAGAGAGGCTCTACAGAGCAGGGAGATGTGAAGGTGAGATGCTGGCAGGGGAGTGAGACACTGGGGTATAGTTCTGATATGATGGACCACAGGGAAGGAACCTGGGGCTTTTCCTTGGATGAGAGTTGAAAAACTAAAATCACCTCCACTAGCTGTGCCATTTCAGAGGCTGAAACCACGCTGCAATGAAAGAACAGCCCCTAGAGTAGCATAAACCACAGCATGTGCCGCATCCTGCCTGCCTGCCCACGGGCAGCCTGCCTGCCATAAATACATAGGGGCATTCAGGCATGGAGGAGAAAGGAGGGGGTCCAGCCATACCCAATGCTACTTTTGCAGTCTCACAACATGAAAGCCAAATAAATCTGCTCTTAAGGGAGCCTCCTATCCATCAACAGCCAACACACGCACAGAGTTCAAGGCCAGAATAGACCACGTGGTCTGATCTCCTGCCTAAAAAAGGGTGGCCAGTAAAATTTTTCTGTTTCCTGACCCCGCCAACACGCCCCCAAAACAAGAGCACCTAAACTCTACCCCTCAGCTCAGCAGCAGTTCTGTTTCCGCAGGACCATGTAGCCATTAGGGCATTTTCAAATCCAAACCTGGTAGTGTGGTATAGGGGCCTCTTGACCTGCTCCCTGGAGCTGGCACTAACCTCAGGCCCCCAGCCTGAGGGCCAGTGGGTCAAACTATCTCTGCTCACAGAGGAGCAGAGTGCTGTGCAGCCGACGAGGTGGAAACAGGAGAGGTCAAAATGGCACTACAGCATTTCTGGGCACCTCCACAACCAGCAACAAGGCAGCTCCATGGCTGCTGAAGCAGGGAAGCAGCACGACTGAACACATCCAGGTTGTGCTGTCAATGAACAGCCTGCTCCAAAAGAAGAGGGACGCATTGCGAACTAAGTCTAGCCCTGAATGTCTATTTTTGATGTAGCAGGAGTACCCTCTAGTGGGAGAATAGCTTGGAGAAAGCCTTTAAAATCATTACATACGCACACAAATGCAGGATTTTAGATCTCAAAAAAAATGCACTGAGAGTGAGCATAAAACAGGAACAGAATGGGCTTGAAAACAGAAGGAAACATAATATCATGGGGAAATAAAGGCATAAAGTCTGATCATCACTTACAGTGTTATTTTTTACTTTTCCAAGAAAGCTATCTAAAAACATAGTCAAAACCGCTATTTCAAGTATTTCTGTGCAGGGAGAGCGCTGGGTCTGAAACCAGATAGAAGTCTACACATATTCATGAAGCCAGGCAAGACTGTTTAAACACCCAAAGGTCACAGAAAAGCCTACGGCTGTGTGTCTTAATCCTGCTTACTGCTTGAAAGCTTCTGGGTGTGGAAATAGTCTCTGTACTCATGGCAGAAGCCCAACACATTTCCTCGGGACATCAGAGCTGGTGAAGCCGTTTTGCTTTGGCTCATGGATGAAAGATTTTGCTGTTAGAGGAGGGGGGGGAAACTGGGCAAGGACTGATGCGTTGGACATAAAGGATGCAGAGGATGCTGTAAACTGTATACAGATGGGATCAATATGCTCTCCCCAGTGACCCGCTCTAATATCACACTGACACCACAGTGACAGGTGCAGTATTAGAACCTCAATAGAGTGGAATTATGTAGTACCTTCGGGGCCCTTCCCATGCAAAAGCCTATCTAACCTGAATGTTATATATATATATCCCTTCATCCACTATTGAAATGGACCTACCTCTAGGGAGACGTTTGCGGTGTCTAAGCCTCCAAACCCTTCTGATTTGGGCAAAGATAAATACAGTTGGGGAGTCGGAGCTCTTTTGTTTTCAGATTAAAGATCTAAGCACTGTTTCCTGCAAAACAGCAACTGTAAAGGAGTAAGCGGATTTAAAGAAATATAGTCCACTTTTACAGCCAGGCATAGGAAGGAAACTAAAAAAATCCATACTAGACTCAAGGTGATCTTTTCTATAGAGATGTAGCCCAATTAAGCATCTCACAGAAATCTGTGCTGGTAGTCACACAATCAAGGTGAAGCAGGAGTGAGAGCTGGGAGTGGGAATGCTTCACAGATCAGTTTAGAAATGATGGGAGAGGTGATAGGCAGAGGAAAGTGGTGGGTTAAGCCCAGCATCCCTCCTGGGAGATGGCACAGTCCTCCCTCTGCATAATGTGTCATGTGCAACCCCTAAGTTCCCTACTTTCTTAAAGCTCCAGTAACTCCCAGGAAATTTAGCTAGGGTCTCAGAGTCCCAATTTCTGGTTGAAAGTATCAAATTCCCCTTTGATCCCACCTTCAGTTCAAAGAGCCTCCTCCCAAAGAGGGGATGGCCCCCACAGCAGAGCTCACCTCCACCTTCTTAGGCCAGACTCACTACCCACCTGGCTGCTTCAGCCCATCGGACTTCCCAGCCAAGCAGTGACCGAGCAAGGCACAACATGAAATTATAGTAGCATAAAAAGATGCCAGTCCCAGGCACTGATTCCACCCTGGATCTTGCTTATTTTACTGGGAAGCCTCCTGGAAAAGATATTTACTTACCGTACAGAAGGGAGGAGCCTGGCCCAAGGTGACTGGGCTGCAGAACTGGACCAGAGCCCAGACCTCTCCCAGAGGTTTTCCTCTACCAGAGGCAGAGGGAGGGAGGGAGGGAGGTTTGGCTCTTTAGAGGGTTACCCTGCTTTCCAGAGCAGAAGGCTGTGAATTCCCCATTTCCCACACTGCACGCTCAGTTAAAGTGACAGATGACTGACTGTATGTGTGCATGAGCCTCCATCACTGTAGAAAGGATTGTGTAGATGATTTCTTGGAGAGAAAGGAGAAGTTAAAAAAAAAAAGAGGAGAGAAATTCAAAGTAAATGAGGAAAAAAAGAGGAAGAGATTCTCTAGATACAGAATGTGCCACTGCAGAACCAGGGACACGCCTAGGGAAATTTTTAAAAAGTTTAAAGGAAAAACAAAGCTAAATAAAAAAAAGAAAAAGAAAAAGGATCCTATTAAGATTAATGCTTTTTGGCTTTCCATCTCCCTCCAGCATGGCTCTTCCATTTCCATAAACCCATTATCCTCACTGCTGTTTCACTTAATTGGAAAATGTCTATTGCAACCTAGCATGTTCCAAGACAAACCTTGGATGTATATATAACAGGCACTTAAAAGCTTTCAAATATTTCAAATTTGCTCAACACAATTGTGTTAACAAAAACCCTGTGGGACTTTTTTTTTTAACAAAACAAAAACCACCAAAAAAACCAAAACCCACGATAGTCATAAAGCCTGTGTTCACAGGGCTAGAAACGCCATTACATTTATCCTGATTAGCATTCACTAAGCTTTTATGTGCACACACAGTTATTGCCAGGGTAGGGAAGAGGGGAGAGTAGGAAATGACAGTAAATGATTTGGCTGGTGAAGGTCAGGGAACTGAAACAAGGATACTAGTTTCACTGCAGTGGCACAGTGACAGCACACCAAACAGGAAGGTCATGCTCCAAGTCCCCTGTGAGCTGCACCCTCGTGGGAAAACCCTGAGCTGTGCTTGAGGAGGGCAGGAGGGAATGGGGGAGTGTTAGGGGCAGTGAGCAGAGCTCCAAGGTGGCTGGTCAGGAGCTAACTTGGAGGAACTGGGACTTGCTGGTGGTTCCTGTCAGTTCTACAACTCTAAGAAGCAGATGAGCTGCTTTGCCTCCACTCCTCTTGCTGTCATCCTTCCCCCCGCACCCACCGACCTCTCACAGAATCACCGGAAGCACAGCTTTGGGGTGACCAAGGCATCAAGACACATGTGGATTCAGACACTCACTGTGAGAGCTGGCTTGGTGCCAGGCACATCCGCCCACCAGGCAGGCTAGGACCTGGCATTTGTCACTAGTTGGCTACAGGACAGCAGGAGTTGTGGGAAGCTGGGCAGGAATCAGATAAAGTTTTCTACCCTGATAAGTGGTGGCTCTACTGATTTTTAGCTGGTAAGGATCTCAGCAGAACATGTTGAAGTAGGCTTGTGTCCAGGTATGCATGTAACAAGTTTACAGGCTCCTTTAGAAGATAATGGCTAATTTTTCTATTTTCACATATGCCAGCTAGTCTCATCTTGGTCGTACTACATTCATAAAGAATAAACTCTGCTATTCTTGTTTTGTACAATAACCTCTGCTCCATTATGCCACTAGTGCACATCACTATTAAGACAGAATGACAAAGATTTCAGTGAGCTTTATAAAGTTCTTTGGGGATGAACCCCACTGTACTCAAGGTAAGTGCCAGCCCTGGCCCTGAGAAGCTGTGTTAGGGAACAAATCTCTTGAATATTTGCTCTGCTCTCCTTTCCAGCACATCTAGGCTGCTGTCCACAGACATTATTGTCCTGCTCACCTGCTCACTGTGTAATGGTATCACTCCACTTTGAAATACAGGATTTCCTCTTGCTGTCTGTGCATCTGGCCCAGCCCAGCAATGCCTGCAAAGAGAATGCAAGAAATGCAGGAAATCCCCTTGACAGTGTCCCTGAATGCATCAAGAGACCTGCCAGTGGTGTTCCTGGCCCTGCACCTTCATCCTGCCTATTATGCAAAGGGAAAGAGCTGAACATGCCAAGATTTCTATTAATCAAGTGTATCACAGCATCTTCCCCTCCAACATTCTCCTCCTCATCCACACCAACAAACACCTCTCCTCAGACCTGCCTTTGCCTTTCTGGGGAAATCCTGAGAGCACGTAATCTATAGTACAGGCTCAAAGTAGAGGCAAACCATTATCTGGCAGCAGCACACAGGCAGCGGTAACCAAGCTGTCTCCTGCAGAATAGTATTGCCTGTGCCAGGGCTGGGCTCTGTGTCCTCAGCTGGACGGTTACTGAGATGTATAGCTGTTCCTCTTCCAGCACTGTTTAACAGGCACTAATCCTCCATGTAGAAAGTGCCTGTGTTTCGTACTGGGCCTTGCAACACATGGGAAATCTGCTAGCTCCTGAAGTCTTTTTGCAAGAAGACTTGTCAGGCCCAATGAATGAAACAGCAGCAACAGTGATGGAGATGGTGGTGGATTGTTGTGGATTGTACACAAGTCTGGGCATCTAAAGCAGTACCTCGACTTTGAAGATCGCTCCTGTTGGGTTTGTGAGTGAAACAATCATATACCTTATGCTTGTTGCATTGCAATTGAGTGAGGGGTCTGAGGTGGGGAGGCGGCTACCACGCTTGGGGTGTCCAAGCTGAACTTAGAATCCCTCTGCTGTAAGGGAACCAAGAATGAGAGAGCTGTCAGAGGTAACTGTTGCCGTGGACTGACTATTTCCAAGGCAGCACAGCACGTAAAGTCCAGCTTTGTGTGGCACATCTAGCAGCTAGAGCTTAAAAAAAACAATCTGTGCTGAAGTCAAAAGTGTGAAGGGGCATGCAGTCCTAAAGCAGGTCGTGGAGCATTAGCAAAATCTGAGTACCGAAGGGGGAGGACCAGGAAGAAGGTGAAAAGAGGATTCCTGCTAGCCAGGCAAGAGAGAGCCAACTCAGAGTGCTTCTAATAAGCCAAAAAATTATGACACAGTGGGAGAGAAATTTAGCATGTTTTCCTGACAAGTACAATTTGACTCCAATGGTCCCACACCACACAAGTTCTGTCTTTGTTGCCTCCTCCATAAATCAAATGTTGAAGCTGCTTTTTCAACTAACAATATGATGCCACTGTTCATGCTGCTGGCTGCTTTAGATGCAAGTGTTACTGAAAGCCCTGTAACTTACCTGTAAAAGAAACAAGGCTCCTGAAAGAGGCTCACTTCTGTTGCGGAATAAGAACAGAAGCAGCTGTGGAAATACCAAAACATTTTCCAAAAGCATGAAGAGCTGCAACTTACGAAACAAGGATGTACGCCTTAGAGGACACAGATTTAGAAGTACAGTCCCAACTTCCATTCAGCCACAGCTATATGATCTTTTTTTCTCCAGCTTTATTCTTGGCTAACACTGAGGCCTGATATGGCTGGTAGAAAGATCTGCTCAGTGCCCAGTTAAGAAAATGCTCCTCTAACTTCTGCAGAGATTGCAGGGCCACACTTCATGTGGGAAACCCACAATTAGTGAGCAGCCTGTTGTTCTGTGCCAATGGAGAGCACGTGCAAGGTTATGGAAGGTACATACCAAATGTAGTACGAACAGAGACTCAAATATCATCACATCTTTCCCCTCCCCAAGCTTCAGGTGCTAGCTACAGCCTCCCCCAGACAATCAGGACACAGGAAAAAGTCACTTTTGGTTTATTGGTAATTCACACAGAGAAGAGGCTAAGTTGTCTCGGTGACTACCCAAAAGCCAGGCAGGGAGATGTAGAGAAGAGTAGCAAATCAGGAGAAGACAAATAGAATTATCTCCCCACAATTTACAAATTCACTGTTTTCCTCCCCCTACACTTAAGTTCTGCTTAACCCAAGAGACAAATTTATTGCTCAGCACAGATGTCCAGACAGTGCAATTTATTGTTTCAAGACAGAGGCCAGAGATGATAGGTCACTACACCTAGATTTTTTTTTTTAACTGCCATGACAAAGGGTTATGATATGGTCATGCTGGGAGCATGCGGAACAAGCAGGAAGAAACATAAGTTTTGGAACACAACCAGAGATGGCAGCAACTTAACTGACATCTGATTTTGTTGCATGAATGTTTTGCAGGGCTTTGGACTATATAAGCAACTAATTTCCTCAGTTAGCTAGCTCTAACTTTTAGTCGTATCTTCTGCTAGTTTCAAAATCACTGGCCCATCTAACTGGCTTTCAAACATCTACTATTCCAGATACAAACACAACTGGTTTTTTTTTTAAGGCCAGCACTACATTTTTCTGAGGGAGAGATCATGTGCATGTCCCCAAAACAACTGGGGAGTTTTACAGTCCTGTAAGAGCAGAGGAAATTGAGGGCTGATCTGCCTTGCTGCTGCATAGTGCAGCATCCCTATGGCATGTGAACGACCAAACGCAGTTGTGTTATCTCAGCTTTTTTTGCATGGCTTCCTCTAAACCTGCTGGCCCATCACACTGACAGAACAACAACTTCGCTACCTATTGCCCTAGGGCTGTTCTTCCCTTCCCTATCCTCCTCTGGGTCCAAACGTGATTTCCCAACATGATTTCCTCCTTCCCCGTCACAAGAAGAAAAAAAGCTTCTTCACTTTCTCCTCTAATGGAGGCTGCACTTGATGAAGCATCACCGTTATTAGGGGAATGGACTGTTAACAGCATTTGGGCATTTCTTAGTAATGAGGGCAGTGAGATGGAAGGGGGGGAAGTAATCAAAACACACGTACCAGATGGGCTATTTCAGACACATTTTTCTCCCTTAGCACCTGTGAAGGGCATTGGCTTTCAGCAGGGACACTTTTTGTAATGAAGTTAAACCCACAGAGCATGGTGGGACAATTTGTGTCTGCTCACACACAGGAGGAGGGAGGGAAAGGCATTGTCCGCAGAGGAGTTTTCTGGCACTAAAGGGATTCTGCCATGACTAGGCCCAGGGGAGAAGGCTCAGAGCATCATTTCTCTACTTATTCCCACCACAAGCAGAGGTTGATTCAGTCTCCACAAGCTTGCCAATCCTTTCTTTGTTACAGGGCAACAATAAAGGGGGACAGGGAACAGATGGAAAAGCTTGAGGCAGCTGCAATGACACAGAGTTGTACTGTATCTCAGGCTGAGAAGCCAAAACCTGTACACAGCCCTAACACCATGACCTTAACTGCTGCATTAGCTCAAGTCTCACCGTTCCCTCAAACTCTGCAGTGGTGAAACACATCCTTAGGACAGAACAGGGAACAAGTCTCCTTCACTTCAGAGAGGCTGAAAAGTGCCAAACGCAAGCCAGAGGTAACCCCTCTCCAGGTCTCTAGGAAGCCCAGACACTGCTCTGGCAAAGCCATGGCTCCTACCATTTGTAGCAGATTGCCTACTCTGTGGAGGAGCTGCTTAAGGGAAGTTGCTTCAGAGAGGGAGAAAGGATGGCAGAACAGCACTGGATGCCTCTGAATATGGAGAGGTTTTGCAAAGGGATGTTTGCAAAAGGATGGAAAGGTAAGTCTTGGGTGTGAGATGTGGGATGAGGGGCTAGGAGAGTGAAGTGTGTTTCACCACTGAATCAGTGCATCTTTGGGTAAACCAGACAACTCAGCCAGGGGCCACCACATAAACCAGACTGCACTAAAATCAATGTAGTATCTACATGGGTGATGGGCACCATAGTACTATATGTGTGCTGCAGAGATGAGGAAACTTTGTGGGCAGCTTTAGCATAACTGCCAGGACTAGAGCAAGAACTGCAACAAGCCTTGAAATGCAGAATTTTTCCCAGCCAATCTGAACATTTTTATACCACAAGTTTCCAGCTTTCCATTACTTGTTGAACGGAGTGCATCTTCAGCCTTGAAAAGGTAACAGCTATAATGTCATGTTGCTGAGAGCAGAGCATAATAAGATGGTAATCCTACCATTAGCATATGAGCTTTATTTACCCAGCTGTTACCTGCAGATATGACAAGTAACTACGGGGCGCAGGGTGGAACAGGCAGACCTCAGTGATGTCAACATGCAAAGATGTTCCATTATCTTTAAAGCTGACACAGTGAGGATGGAGCTTTAACATGTCTTCCATACCGTGCTGCAAAGACTCTTCCCCCACCCCAATCTGTTTGAAAACCACCTCACAGAAAACAGATGCTTTAAAGTAAAACAACAAAACCCAGCTATCAGTGTACTATTTGTATGAAATAGGCCACAGGAAATTGTGGGTAAAACCTGCCTGAAGCATTTGGCTTTGCAGGACAGCAAAAAGCCAAATCAACTGCGCTTGCACTCAGAGGAGAAGGACCCACAGCCACAGGGCTGTCAGCAACACAGCTGATCACCAGAGGACTGTTTTATTGCTTGGCTTGTTTTGCATTTATACTGTGATGAATTAGCAGGAGTTCCTCAAGCAGGAAATGGAGGTATCATCAGCTTTACCTTTTTTTAAAAGGGAATTTAAGGTGAGATTTAGGAAAAGGTTGGTGCTTGCTTTATTTATTTGTATCCCCTTTCTGGTCCTGTTTGCTTTCTAGTCAAGAACTCTGCTTCTTCAGTGTGCATTCAATATTAAATTGCCTCTTAATGTACTAACAGCCAGACTTCTCTTGAAGAATATGCTCCAGCATAGAGAATTCACAGCATTTGTCAAGGAGAAAAGGATTAAGTGAATAGGGACTCTAGCCAAGTTTTCTTGATTTTTTTTTTTCCAGGTACTGGTAGATAAAAAAATTACAAAATTTCCTGGATTATTTATTTATTTATTTATCATATGTCTACATAAGCACTTTTTTGTTGACAAAAACATCTCAAGCTCTCATCTCAGTCACCCCCATCACAAGCAGGACTTATCCAAGGTCACAGAGTCACTGGCAGAGCAGAGAATCAGACTCCATTTGCCAGATTTTAGCCTTATAAATCTGGCAGTGGCCAGATTGTGTCAGGAATATCCTGAACTCACTACCCCAGAGCTTATTTGGAAAATGACTGAAATACCACCTCGATGTTCAGAAAGGGCTTTGATGCTGGAATTTAGTTGCAAGCACATTCCCGAGGAAGGGACCTCCCCAAGGGGGCCAGCACAGGCACTGGAATGCAGTGTTTCACTGCCAACAGCACCTCTGGTGCTGAGTGGCGCAAAGACATTTCTCATCACAGAGGAAATTAAGAACCTCCCCATGATTTCTGACAGGGAAGTGAACTATCTTCCAAGCCTACAAGAACTGTCATCTCTGGGTTCACCTTGTGATAAAGGGGATATTTCCCTCCCTACATTTCAGAGACAGCAGTTGGGAAAAGCTGCCTTTAAACTAAGTTTTTAGACACACATGAGCAGCATCTAGGGGGAGGGATAATGTGTGAATTCAGAAATATGACACATCCTTTGCAATCACTCTTCATGGCCTTTACTCATTAAAACACCATGGACTCCAGCAGTGTTTCATAGATGGTTCAATTGCTCTCATGCAGTGCTCTGCCGCCCACTTCCTGAGTTATGGAGGGGCTCAGCTATATTTCTAATGAGAACCACGTTAGCCGGTGGAATGAACTGTAAGTATCCACATTAATACTGCTTATTGCCCCGCAGGTCAAGATCCTTGGGCTGAGGGCAGGAGAGGGTGAGTCCCCCTCTAAAACCAATGCTGAAGGAAAAGATCTAGCCAGTTAGATCCCGAATATGGAAGCAGAAATGGAGGAAGGACCTCCCTGCTCTGCAAAGGATGTGGTGGAGGCCTTTTGCAACACACCTGCTTCCCATCCATCCACAGGGCAAGTGAGAAAGATTACCTGGGGGGCTGCAGCCCTCCTCCAAGATGTAGAAGTCTGCAGAGGGAGGAGGACTGGTATTACAAAGACAAAATTCCTGTTTAAAGCACACTGCCTCTCTGACACAGAAAAAAATCAAGAGGGCTCTGTTTGGAAATCCTAAAACTGCCGGCAGAGAAAAATGGGACTGGAAAAGTCCAGATATGTTTATCCTCCCACACGTCATGAGGCTGCCCCTCAAAGAGGACAACAGCTAATCCTAGGGGATTCATCCCCTTTCCCACTGATCAAACAACACTGTGGCAAAAGCCTTCCCATTCCTATCCTCCTAGTAAGGAAAGCTTTAATCCTGTTTAAAAAGCCTTCAAGGCAGCCTGGCTTCCCACCCAGCTTTTCCAGCAGCAAGGCGAATCCCAAGTGCTTTTAACTCCATTGCACTGTAAAAATGCAAGCGCTAAACAGTCCTCAGAAGCACATTTCCAAGTGAGCCTTAGGGACCTTGGGCAAAGTAAATAAAGTGGCAGAAAGCCTTTCTAGAGGTTTCATAGCCTCTAATTTCCTCACCCAAGAGTCACAAGTACAGCAGCTGTCACTTAAGGCTCTCAGCAATTCACACATCCCAATCCAGCTCTTGCTGTTCAGTGTTTGAGAAACACTCAAAGCCATCTCCTCAATTGTCTCCAGAGTAAATAAAGTTCAAGGCAGTATGACAAGAAAATTAGAGGCTGTAAAGTCTTGAGAAGCAGTTGTAAGGTAAACTGTCTTGCCCAGTGCAAGGTGCATTAACTTACAGACCCTTGCAAGTCATTTCTCTCTGCCTAGAGTTTTTGCTCAGAAGAACTAGCTGCTCTCCAGCATACTCCAGTAAGAGACCCAGCTCAACAAATCAAAGTGGATACTGCTACCCTGACAGGTGGGCGCTCAAAGGACAGAGCACTCGAGTGCCCATTAATGGGATTCCTCCAGCCCAAAGAGAGGGAAAGCAGAGGTGGCTCAAAGATGAGTGCTGGAATGAAGGTCTGGAGAGATGCTTAACTGGTGGGATGCACCTCTGGAACGAGGCCTATTTGTACAGGAGGGACTCCAGATGAGCGGAGGAGCAATGCAAAAACCTGCAAGTGCAGAAATGGAGGAAGAGCATTAGCACAGAGACAAGGTCTTGTTATACAGCAGGAGTAAAACGGGACGAGGACTACAAGGTTCTAGGAAGGGATAAAGGAACAACTTACAACAGGAGGGCAAATAAAGTAAAAGTATGAAGGAAACAAGCAACACAGCTAGAGATGGGCCAGTGCTGCATTTAGACAGGGACCTTAGGCCTACCGCACGCTCTCATGATAAACAGAGAAAGGGCTGGGCCAAAAACCGAACAAGCCTATGACAGATGTGACCTCAGCATGAGAAAATATCCATCGATCCATCAGGTTTGATCATAGAAACTAAATACATTATGTTCAGGAACAAAAGTAAGAGGCAAAGGTGGCAGTATGTCAAAGATAGTGGGTAAAGAAGGCAGATAGGACAGAGGATGAAGACAGGAGACTTTAGCTTGACTCAGTGTCCACTTGGGGGGAAAATGAAGAAAGTTCTCTGGGTGGTAGGAGGCTGCTAGTCAATTCTGAATCCCAAAGGAGAAAGTAGAAGGTATTCTTGGGTAAGAGAATGATCTTGGGCTGGGGGCAGGGAGTGAAATTTGCTTTTCAGGAGATCTAACCGGCTATTCTGTACAGCACTCTTCCTTTGGGGGTGGAGTGAGGGGAGTTACCATGGAGAGGCTAAAAGATGAGAAGTTAAGTGTAGACAAGAAACCAAAAGAAAAAGACTACAAGGCATGCAGCACTGTAAGGGGAGTGGCCAGGCTGGAGGCAGG
This sequence comes from Haliaeetus leucocephalus, assembly GCF_000737465.1. Lineage (NCBI taxonomy): Eukaryota > Metazoa > Chordata > Aves > Accipitriformes > Accipitridae > Haliaeetus > Haliaeetus leucocephalus. The sequence continues at coordinate 2,462,058 of NW_010972831.1, read as the reverse complement.
CAACTGGTGGACTTCTGCCAGGAGTCCTGTGATTGACATGGTCTTTAATACAAAAAATCATTCTGGGGTGCCAGAGCTGTTGCATTTCAGTTGTCACAATAATGCAAAGAGGGCAGAAGTAACTGGGTGACCTTGAACACCAGAGGCACAGAAATAAGATCAAACAGCCTAGAACAGAAGAGGTTTTGTAGTGCATTTGCTGCCTGCACGTAACAGGGGATCTAGATGAGTTTGGAGTCTCAGTCCTTCCAAGACCAGCTAAATGATGCAACTGTGACAGGCATAAGTGTGAGAGAGGTGAGGCACTTCCAACAGAGAAAGAGCAGCAGATAAATCTCATCTCTCATAGTCCAGTTCAAAGCCACAACATGTAGGCACAGGGGACCACCACGAGGATGTTCAGCAGAACAGAAGGTTTAACAAATGGAAGTTGAGATTTGCAATATTTCCAGGTAGCTGCACACAAAGCCCCCAGCACCTCCACTCTCTTCCCAGCCAGGCTGCCCAGAAGCTGGAAAGCTGCACTGGCACAGGACAAGGCCTGGCTTAGCACAGCTCCCCAGCAAATGGCCAAGAGGTTGAACATGCTGTAACCTTGGCAAAAGAGATCTGCCTTTAATCATGCTTTGTGGCTGAGCTTCTGGCCTCCTTCCCTAATGCAGAGACATGGCAGAAAAAACTGCAGCCTAAAAGTTGAGCTTTTAAAGAAAAAAAACTTTCTCTGCTATATACATCATTACCCAACAATACAGAGTAGCTACTTAGAGCATCTCTATGTTCATTGAGTAAGAGACCTGATTTTAAAAGCCAGCAGCTTTATCCATGGTGTAATGTATCAACTGCAAGCTGAATTGACACTTATGCAAGTCAAAGCAAATGTTTTTAAGATGTGACAGCAGAGCCATTACCAGCTTCATATATTTCATTCTACTTTTGTGCACACAACCAAGCATATTATTGGCTTTTTATTTCCCTCCTTGTTTGCTTCAGGATTCTGATTTAAGCAAGGAAATATTTCATGAACTGCCAGGTTGTGCTTAAACCATTAGGTCCATCTATGAGAAATATTTATTGTTTTAGGAAATGGGAGAAAAGGAAAGCTGGAGCACTGGTGATACATCTCTTCCACGTAGAAAACAGAGCAAAAGCTTTTCAGATTCTTGCTAGCCAAAGCTCTGATTCGTGAGAGGCTGAAGTTGGCTCGATATCAAAAGCTAGATGATACAGAGCCCTGATCTGGTCTAAAGCTCCTGGATCTGTTCAGCTTGGTATTGACAATGTTAATGATGATAACAGAATTTATGCTTGGTTAATGTCTCATAATAAAATCCTACAGGCCTCTGCGACAGTCCTTTTTTGCAGTCTCTCCTCTCCTGGTGCTGTTTAAGATCACTGTATGTGACTGCATGCCCCTCTTAGCCTTAAGACTGAAGCACTGAGTCTCCTTTGGCATGAGCCAGTGGGGTTTTACTGCTAGCACTTCTGAAAAAATGCTTGCTTTACCTGACATGAGATGGCAGAAAGGCAAGCAAGGTCTGAAAGCCACAACCATCTGTGGTTCACAGTAGAAACGCAAGCAGATTTGGGTGCAAGTGCTTGACCTGCTGGAGCTCCAGGGAAAAAGACAGCAGATAGTGCCGCTGTCCAATGCTGAACGACATGATGTACCACAGCACTGCAGAACAGACCTTCCCGTGGTGGTACCACCAGGATCTTGTGCAGTGCTGTGTTGAGGTGAAGCTCTGAAAAGGGCTCACACAAGGGCCAGGGACTCCCAGCAGGCACCTGGCAATGCCAGAGCAATGTGCTCTGTCTCCAAGACCACAGCTGCAGGGAGTCACAACTGGCTGGGAAAGCAAAAGGCAGGACCAGCAGGTACTGTCCCAAGAAGTCCCACTCTGCAAAGGTATCCAGTATGATACAAGACAGAGTGAGATGCCAGGCAGCATGCCAAAGGCTTGTGTCAGCACAGAGTCACTACTGTACCAACTTGCTGACTTGGCTGTGCAACTGCTTTATTTGTACCCAGATCCAGAGTAACTCTGTGAAACTACAACCTGAAAGACCTGTCCTCTAGACAACTTAGCTAAGCAAAAATGGGGCACATGCACTTTCTCTCATTACCAGATATGAAATGAAGCAGAGAATGGAGGCACATTGTTTCTAGACTTGCTTAGGATAGATACCCTGGGGTAATTAGGGTACTTTTCCAACCATGCTGGAATGAGAACCTGCACAGTTTCACTGCATCTTAAAGCTGGATGCAGTCTAAAACCTGAATAGCCACATTTAACATAACCAGCTCAAGCACAGACAAAACCTAAGCTTCACTATGGGAACATGTTGTCTTCCCTTTTCATTCTGTAGGGCACAGGGCACAACAGGAGCTGGTCTGCAATGGAGCTGGTAGACACCAGCACATGAAGTTTGTGCTGCTCAAGCTTCCCTGGAGGTGAGGGGAGAGTCACAGCTGAGGTTACAGCACACAATGCCCCAGCCGCATCTCCAGGGCAGGTACAGAGCTGAATGAGTAATGGACAGAGGGGAGAAGAAGAGGTGATTTATTTAAGAGGCTTCTAAATCAGTTCACTGAGATGGCTGACCTTCTGACAGTGACTTAATCAGCACACAACATTTTCTTGATTTGTCACCAGGGAACGGCAAAATATTCTCGGAAGAGCTTCATCTTTTATCTTAAGAACTATTTACATCAAGGAGGTTAAGACACAGCCTTAACCACACATATAGCATAACCTTTGGAGCACAATCAGATTTGCTGTTCTTAAGAAACACTATCTGGGAACACAGTCTTTCTTGTCTTGACTTGTATCTGCTTATCCACAAAAGAAAAAGCTCTGTGTTGCATCATTTTTATTCATGAAGATAAATCCATTGTGTATTATTCTAATGATCTCTTAAGTCTGCAATTTGTACCATTTTATAGCACTAAAAGTTAGAGATGCAGTAAGCCATGTATTTAAGGCTGGTAACTTAATGGGAACGGCATTAACTACTATTTCAGATTTTTAGTTATGTCCCCCTCCCCATCATTTGTAATTACCTTGTTACTTAACAGCAGCATCAGCAATTTTATTGATGTGCTTTTAGCACAGGCCACTACCAGAGGACAAGTGTGCTGGAGCATGTTAGGGAATCCAGAGTAAATTTTATCTCATCTCCTACTCTTTTTAAAAAAGTATGAGAGAATTACCACCTCTCCCCCACCCTTAAAAATCTTCATGCATCGGCAAGGCCTGCTTCACAGGTGTTTTTAGCCAGTCATCTTTTAAACAATAAAAGATCACTTTTGGCCCCCAAATGAGAACTCATATTATCCTAATAGATAATATCCTCTAATAAACGTGGCTTTCTTATTTCCCTTGTAACCTTTTAGGGTGAGGGGATTGGGGGAAATCTGCAACCCCATTACGATCAAGTCTAATTCATGATGGAAGTCCTGTTGAACAGGCAAAGAGAAGTAAAGAAAGGTTCAAAAAAAATAAAATTGTGATCCTTCACTTATTTCCAACCCGGGTGATACTGGCCCATGAACCTTGAAACGGCCTGTGCTCACTTGCCCTGCTTCCTGTTCCTCAAATGAAGGAGCACCTGGCTCTGTGGGACCTCATGTGAGCATCCCTCCCTGCGGTCAGCGTTCTTCAACAAGGAGACACCATGCCTGCAAACAGCCAGCTGGTATCAGCACTGGCCAGCACTCCTGCCCCACTAATCTACCTTCTCAGCCTTATGAGGCTGTCTTATAAACAAAATAATTCCACTTTTGGCAGTATTCAACCAGCAACTACCTTCATTACTGAATTTTCTGTACATCCCCACAGCTGCTGGGGAGAACGAACACTGTCTTGTATCAGCCTTTATATGACTGGCAACGGATTTGGGGAGCTGTATCCACTGTTCCATTGTGCACTTTGTCCTGTACAAATGCATGAGGAGAAAACAAAAGGTCTAGCACAGAGCTTATCAGCACATGGCAGGCATTTTAAGCCATCTAGCAAAGAAAAAAAACATGTTGTGCATGTAAGAGAAGGAAATCCCTAATTGGAAACACAATTGTCTCGTAAGAAAGGCTCCAAAATCAACAGCCACTCCAATTTATATGGTGTTTTATCAAGCCAAATAGCCCCCAAGAGCTTTGCAAGATGAGACTCTAATAAGGCTTATAAAACTAGCCCTCTATAATAGCAGCTAGGACAGGGAGGCGGGGAGTAACAGGCCTTTAAGCATGTGAATTGTAACAGAAATGTAAGCCTGTCAAATCTTCAGCTAATAGAGGCTCGAGGAAGCTCAGAGGAGATCTCCAGTAGTTTCAAGTGCAGAGGTTCATGGGGAACAGGTAGAGCAGTTGGGATGCAGCCACCCAGACTGGGAAGCCAGGGCAGGCTGATGTGGGACCGGGCACCACTCTCAGCTCTGTGACATTCCACTGTCCGGATCAGAGCCACATGTGCGGGACATGCTCTCAGTCTGTAGGGCACAACTTTGGTGGATCAGCTCAGAAGAAAACCCCCCAAGTGCAAAGTAAGGTATCCTGTCTCACCCACACCAGACTTCCCTGTGGTTTCTAAAAAGAAGCTATGTGCCTTTGTCCTAGCCATCAAGACATTTCACAGAAGAATGCAATTTTAAGGCTTTTTTATCTCCTGTTTCCCCCTCCACCCACATAAGAGGAGAGAGGCTGAAGGAAAAACAGAGGGGACATTTTTATTCTAGCCTTTATGGTCTATCTAGAAGGCAATAAGATACTGCAGCAATGAGTGTGTGATAAGGAACATGAACGGGATGGGGAGTACCGACTCTGAAATATGCATGTAACACCATCTGCAGGAGCACGTCCTTTGAGTACCACCACTCCATCATCACTGTCCTATCCAAGTGATAATACACAAGTCAAGCAAAGCAAAACCAGACTGCATACAAGTCACACTTCACTGCACAGTTCTGCAAACCACGCTAAAAAACCCTCAGAGGAAAGAACCGTTGCACAACTAGTTTCAAGTCTATTTTGAGTTCAACACTGGGGTTGTCAATACCTTGTTTCTGGCAGTTCTACAGTGGTTTAAAAAATACATAAATTAGCCATGGAAAACCCAAGACATAAGCTTGTTGCAGAAAATGTCTCCTTCCTTTTGCAACAAAGAGAACAAGTGCTTTAATTTGGTTTACATTTTCTGGTTGATGCTATTCTGTGAGCAAGTCTGTAATGGCAGATCTGTGCTTTGTGGTGATGATTCAAGAAGGGTGTACCCTGCCCTGCTGTGAAGGTGGAAGGCTGCACATAGCCTGTTCTTTAACCAACACATGTATGTCTACTAGTCAGCTAACAGATTAAGTAAGGCTGTCACTAGTTGTTTGAATTTCTTTAAGATCATCTTGCTGAAGTCAGGGAGGGTGGGGTGAAATCTGTTTTAACATTTTCTTAGACTTATTTATAAGTGGTACATGAAAATCATTGTGGTTCCAAGGCTACAAAGCATGCCCATCTATAGGGAAATATATGTAATTTAGAAGCCACATGTCAGGGCCTCCAGTGCATCAACAGGCTCTTGTAATCTTACACACACACGCCTTTAGGACTCCCCCACACCTCAAGACTGACCTCCAAACATTGGCAGAGACTATGACAGGCCTATAGAAGCAGCTTGTGGCCCTGCAGGCTTCTGCAACACACCCCTGCTCTCCTTTCTCCAAGCCACTTCATTTTAGCCATGGAAAAGGGATGAGCTCTCTGCAGAAGTTCTCCAGGCAATCACAAACATCCCACTCCTGGCCTAGCATTAAACTGGCACCACCTCCCCTAGCCTGCAAGACCAGGAAGACTGCCTATACTGGGACAACCAGCTCAGCACGCAGAGGGACTGCTGTGAGGACATGTCCTTCCCCAATGCCATGATGGACCCACAGGCTGCCACCAGAAGACACTGCACCTGATTACCCAAAAGACAGCATTACACACACTTTTCAGCAAGTGCCTGTGCCTGGCCACATATCTTCCGGATCCTGACCTGCTTGCTTAACTTCCCTGCTTGACCTTGGACCTGCCTTGGCACTGTGGACTTGGCTAGTGGTTTCAGGGCTGTGGCTAACCCTGGTTATTATCACCAGACCTGCTCTGCTCTTCTTGCTGAGGTACTGTGGGACTGTACCACTTGTCGGCAAGGTCGTAGACTCTGCTTGCCCTGCTCGCCCTGCTCTCACCCTTGTCTCCCTGCTCATTCTCCCTTGCTGCTCCCTGACAACATAAGCCTGCAATTATGCCTGGAGTTACTAACCCCAGTGCTACAGAGGGAACAGAAGCAGCCAGGCAGGCAAGTAACTGGCCTCAATAGGAGACCAGCTTCCTCTGAAAAATACAACTCAGGTATGACTAATGCACCAGAAAGCTCATGTCTCAAGTAATCCCCTGCTCAAGGCTTTATCAATAATGCAAAATTGGATTGTGGAATACAAAACCCCTGAAACTTAATAAAAGAACTAGCTTAAGCGCCACGTTAACATCATTCAAACTGATGAGTAAAGAAGGACAGTTTCAAACAAATACACCTCAGAACCAGGTAAGACCTATCTCCAGGAGACTGGATGAAAGACAAGGAGCTCAGAGTAGCTGTTTTCACATCCAATGTGAAGAGGCTCTGAGTGGAAAACAATGGGTGTAAGAATTAAACACACTTTCCAACCAGATTCTTCAGAACTGAAGGGTTATAAATTGAGGGGGAGGCCTGTCTAATGCTATTTTAGACATTCCAGTACTTGGCAAAAATTCATCCAAACACGGGGGTGGGAATGTTGGCACTATGCTTGCATTGTGAAAGTCACCCAAAAAGCCACATATCTAGGTGCCTTACACGCAGCTCAGTGTCCCCTCACATCTGTAGATGCCTGTGCTAAAGTCTTTCTGCCCAAAAGCTCCAGGACTGTCCCAGCACAGGCATGTACTTAGTGTTGTCCTGCCAGCAACAGCCCAGCACACTGACCCCAAACAGACTTAGTTTGGCCCTGGAACAAGCAACGCTGCTACAGGAGAACAGACCCTGAGGGAAAATGGACAACAGCACAGTGTAGCATACAGAAAGAAAACTTCAGAGGCAGCAGACACGTGGGCTGAGAGAGCAGGGAATGTACAGTGGGTACCAGTCAAACTGCAGCCAGGACTTTTGGAGGTGATGTATCAATCTGTGGATGCTGCAGAAAGAAGGGAAGAGAGAAGGTTAGAGACAAACCTATAAAAAGCTGAGATTCTTAAATGAACATACACCATTAATTTATGCAGACTGTGCAAGCAGTGAACTGCAGAGCTAAAGCATGTGTACCACACCCCAAGACCTGCCAACCAAAATCCCAGTTTCTCGGGCTTATGGATGGAGCCTGATCCATCCACATCCTGATCTGGATCCTGAGCCTGAGTCTGATCTTTGGATTAAGGCTGTGCTGGATTCTCTGTTACCATGTCTGAGAGGCTTCTTCAGTGAATACCACCTCCCTGGCTAGCAGAAAACAAGGGCTGGTGTTTGGCTTGCATGTCCCTCATAGGATCCACCCCGCACCATGCTTCCCACTGAGAGACTCTTCTGAGGTTGTACAACTATTCTTCAGTGTCCTCAGAAGACAGTGAAGGCATCAGCACTTCACATCACATCAGTTCCACCCACCCTGCATTCAGCACCCACCAACTTGTGTGCAGCAGGCTCCAACAGTACAAGCAGAGCACCATAGGAGCCTGTCAGGAGGAATTAGCCCCATACATCTCCCCCAGCACTAGCACAAGCTAACAGAATAGCATGGACAAGCCCAGCAGTTCTCAAGACCACTTTATATGTTACAATCCAGGGTGAGAACATCTAGTCTGGAGCCAGGCTCCAACCCAGCTTAGTACCAACTGCAGGGAGATAGCTGAAATTAGAGTAACGCAGTTTCAGTATGTTCACAGAGGTAAGTGCGTTCAGTTGCCTCAAGGCCTCTGTAATCATTAATTATTAACTTAATGTCTGTCTTCCCTGAGGTATCCATTATCCTGTGTATTAATGGCCCTTCCAATAAGGCAGGGGGTAAACAGCTTGCAGATTACCTGATAGTATTAATGAAAGTTTGCAAATTGATTTGGTTGGATTAGAAAGTGCTTGGCAGTTAACTGATCTCAGAATTTGGAAAAACAGCAGTATACAATGAAAGATGTTTTCTTTCCTCTCAGCTTTATCTGCTCAGAAAAGAAGAGGAGCCAGGCACAGCAGTGCTGGCTGTTCTTTTGGATGCTTCTCTTTCCTGTCTCCCGTCCAAAGTGTAATTAAGGAAAGCCTCAGGCAGAAAACTCAGTTGTAGCAAGAGGTAACATTAATGCTGCCATGTTCTAAATGCCCCTTCACCGAAGTTAAGTCAATCTTATTCCTAAGACCCAGGCATTTTCTCCAGGCTTCCTTATTTTCCTTGCCAAGCTGTGGGACAGGCCTGAGGGGTCAGATTCACAAAAGCATTTCAGTGAACAAACTCCAATCCAGTCCAACACTGAGATCCTCAGAGCTGCCTGCCTAATCCTTTACATACTTCCAGATGCACAAACACAGAGCATGGAGTGAGGGAAGGGCAATAGGCTGAGTGTACCGACATTTACAATTTGCACTTTCTTCTTCCATAAGCTGCTGCTCAGCTTATTTTCTGACTCCCAGAAAGCTGCTTTTATAACCCTCTGAACCATTTCATTTAATCGAAGGAGTATTTGTTCATTAGCGTTACTTGCAGCAGGATGCACATGTCAGTGTGGGAGTTCAATCCCCAAGGATATGACAAGACAATTCATACTGCAACACACGGACTCTAGAGATGCTGCTGTTCTGAGTTCGCAGCTCATCTCTCACTCTAGTTCCACTGGCTGCCACTTCTACCCTGGTCAAAGTATCACAGTCAATTTGCAAGCAGGACAACCACATCTGCAGGCTGTTCAAGATAAGACTGACCAATATTAAAAGCAAGCATCTCCCTCTTCAAAAGATAAGGCAAGCCTGAGCAGATTACCATTACTGTTTTTCATCCATAATACCACATGCTTTTAATAGCCACATGCACAACAAGCACCAGTCACGTTTCCAATCTGCCATGCACTTTGCTGGGACCCTTGTGCTCGATGAGAGATCTGTATTCTCTATCTGAATGTCAGGGAGTGATTTAAAGTGAGACCGAGTAACAGTCTTTTCTTAATAGATTTTTGGATACACTGCAGTTTGCTGTTTAGTCAGGTAGCATCTGTTCTTCAAGCAGAGGAACATGATACTGCTCTTTCATGTAAATTTATGGAAGAAGTTATGATTTTATCCTATATCCTAATAAGGATTCAAACTCAGTTTTTAAAAGGAGAACCTTGTTTGTGCTGGAGTTCTGTGCCTGTTATTTTATCATAATTTAAAATCAAACTAGTCAGACACCAAATTATTTCCTGCTGAGAAATGTGCAAAAGCTCCCTTTATTCCTATATCCTCTTTACCGCTGGCATCTTGTATTTATAGAGTGTAGATGGAGAACTTAACATCCATGTTTTCTCCTTTTAAAGTCTCTCCTTTGATCTCGTCATCCATCCAGGAGATCGCTTTGATCCTTGCAGTTTTGCTAATTCCAAATATGTAATTATGCTTATCTAGTCCTGGAGGATCTGAATGTTTCCAGCTGTCCCTCATACATTGCTGGTTTACCAATACACCACAGCTCTAATCAAAAAGAACTTGCTCTTGCCCAGAGCACTACAGGCTACAGACTGCTCACATGCCATCCTGAAAAACCTGGGAGAGCCTGTTTCTCCTTGCCTGGCCATGTCACAGGATGACAGGTCTCTTTAGGGGAAGCAGGATGGAGAACAGGCTGACCTACTGCCTGCGATAGAAGGGCATCTCATCGTGCTGAAAACTGAGGTTGGTGAGCAAATGGAAGAGTCCAGAAAGAAATGGTCACAATGAGGAACGGAGCTCTGGGCTCTCAGACAGTTGCACCAGCTGGAAGCCTGTTAGGTCACCTGGTCATACTGTATTTCCCTCTCTCTTCTATACCACTTTTCAGTCATTCAAAAGTCATTGCTTACAGAGCTGGCATTTGATGCCAGGAACCAGGGGGTATGTGAGAAACTGGACATTGTGGCCCATGAAGGAACTGAAGTTAGTAGGGAAGGCAGTAAAAATGGCATGGGGAGCAGTTCTCCAAAAAGACAACCATATTCCCCTTCCCATCAACCACAAGGAGAGTGGGCTGAGACTCTGATTCCAGTCCTGTTTGTTGCTTGTTTTTAAATATCTTCTCTCTTGTAATATCATTATGCCACATGAATGAAGACTAGGGTTATCTAAAACTGCTTGATCTCTCCCTAGGGGAGCAGGGAGGGAGGCAGAAGAGGAGGAATGCCATTATTTCATGATGGGATCTGAAGTAGTAGGGGATTTCCTTTTAGGTTCCAGAGGATTGAAACGAATTGACATGCATTATCCTAATGCTTCATTGCTCAGTATTTTGACACCACATTATTGCTTAGCACCTGAAACTGATCTGATGGAAGACGTGACCACAGCCATGCTTTCCTCTGTACTACTAATTTCTTGCTTGCCATTCCCCATTCTTATTCTCAGAAAGAAATGAAAATGTTTTCTAACATGTTAAAGAGTGATAGGAAAAAAATTAAAAAGGAAGGAGAAGATAAGACAATCTGAAGAGACAGCAAGTGGCCACAACTACGGTACAGCATTCAAATAATTTTCTTTCTACATGAGCCCAGACAAGCCTGCCAGAGGTGCAAATTTCTCCCATCGAAAGTGCAGGTTCCCTTCCCTTCTCTCCCTATATAAAGGCTAATATTTCTGTTCTTGCAAATTGAAGGGCAAAGTGGCAGTTTCTGTGCAAAAGCTTCTCCCACCAACAGCACAAGGAAGAAAAATTACCTACTATGGCTCAGCACCACCCTGGCACTACCAGCAGCTTTTCAAGTGGCAGATTACACATGGAAGGTAGGGAGATGAGCCTCTAAATCACCCTCTTCTATCCAGCAACCCCATCAGCAGCAAGGCAAAGCACATTTTTCATGCTTTGCTTCAAACAAGACTGACAACACCAGAGCAGCCCCAACAACACCTTGTATTTAATAAGTCAGCTGAGAGATTAGAGAGAGCTTTATTTTGCCAGTCTGCCCTAATGAGAACTACTTTTCAGGAGCTCTCAGTAGTTCAGACAGGTACGTGACTGAGGTTCAGTGTCTGCCCTCACAGAGTGAATCCTGATGCCCATAACAGGGTGCAAAAAAGAGGCTTGCAGGTGGGAAAAGACAACTGTTAGGTGACACTGTGTGCACAATCCTGTTACACTGCTCTAGTGAAAGCCTTCCAGGAAAGTTGTAGCAATGGAAGATGAAAGTAGGTGGCTGGTGGTGGAGCTTTTACGAAGTCAGCTTTCCTTGCTACACTGCAAAGCTCTCGTGCAGGCAGAGTCTGCTTCCTACAGAACTTCAGTGGCCACCATTACCTTAAGTTTCAGGCAGGGTCACTGAAATCTCTCAGCAGAGTTGTGTTTTGCAGACTGACTCACCACTTCAAAGTTGCAGCCTTCCAAACCAGCTTTTCCAGGCTGAATTACTTGCCTGACGTTTGGTAAAACTCAGTGAACTCCCTTTCCTTTGTAAGGGAGAACCTCTAAAATTCATTCTTCTTTGTTTTACAGAAATTCCCATCTAGTCCTTCTCGGGAAAAGCTTAACACTCTGCTTATGCTTCAGTAGGGCTTCCTGCCCCAACAGATTTTGGAGTATCAGCCCTGGATATGAGATACGCCTGTTGCATGTTTCTCAGCTTTACATATCAGTGTTTTGCCTGAAAGAAGCAGGTTAATCACACGATTGTTTGTGAATTTGGAGGAGGAGGGATGGTGTAAGTTTAAGATACCAAAATCATTAAGCACTTAGAAAACATTTTTGGTAAAGTTTTAAAAAACAGACCTGGTAACAAAGTTACACTTTTCCTGACTGCCAGTTCAAAAATTCCCTCTATTGTATCAGTACGTGTACCTTCAGTTTCAAAAATATTTGTTCTACTGTAACACCCGGCCTCACTAAGTGAGAGCAGATGTATCCCAGACTGCTAAAAAGTAAGTTCATCATAGTCTGAAGAAAGATGACTCACTAGGTGATTCTACAGACATTGAACTGAAACATATTTAAAACTTGGAATTACAGTACCTCACTTTTCTGTCGTCAAAACATTTGTCTGCACAGGTGGTACACCTTTGGCGGCATGGGGTGAAAACAGGGAAAATGGGAGTATAGAGAGGTCATGCATCTTGGAAAGAAAAGAGGAAGGAAAAGAAAGAAAGAAAGGGGGGAAAAAGTACCACGGGAACACAAATTGTTCAAATCTCAACACTTTGCATAGAATATAAGGATCAGACAGGTAACATGTAACATGGTCCCAACCAAATGCAAGCACCTAACACGCTCCATCTGCACAAGCAGCAAACAATCCAAGCATACTTTGGATGACAGATGTAGGACTGGCAGGTATCTATCACTTAACTATCTGGAGATTTGATCATCAGATAAGCAAGAAGACTGTTAAAAACCATCTGCCTCACAGCACAGAAATTTAGAAGCTCATACTCTGGAAGTTGCTGAGATTCAAAAACTGCTGCCTTTGATTTTCATGCCTGTTTTACCCTTAAAAGATAGATGGCTCTAAGTCACTTGACATTTGCAGTAGGAAGCCAGAGCAAACAGACAAAGCTGGATGAGGGCTTCTCTGCTACGTGTGCTAACAAAGAAATGGACAAACATGTCAAGCCAAAAGCCAGAAGGTCTGTGAAGCATGTTCAGCAAGGCTGCAGCTCTTAATAGACCCAGGGGGAGAGGCTGTAACAGTTTCAATGTGGAGTGTAGCACTATCAGTTAAGCCAATGATCATGGTAAGCAGTTGCAGTTGGAATGCATTGTTTGACACCTTCTGTGCTTGAGGGATGGCTCTGGAGGAAAAGGAAGGTACAGTACTAGAGGGAAAACTGGAAGCTTGGCCTTCCACAGCATCTAACTGCCTTATGAAGATGTGATGTGATCTACGCGGCTGCTGCACGCACAGTTACCCTCCTACCAAATCAGCAGCTTCCAAGCTTGATTAGACTGCAGAGCTGGATAGCATGGGGTTTATATTGCAGATCAGAGACTTTTCACAGCTTTTTTAAAAATGCAGTCTGACCTCTGTTCTAAAGCACTTTAGGGAATCTTTGTCCCAGAGCTTGAGAAAAAAGTAAAGCTACAAATTAAAATTGCATTAGTAGTTTCTTTGGTGGTCTACAGAGCAGGAAGAAGAGTAGCAGGGTATTTTTTTGCCTTTATAAAAAGTTATACCCCAAAATTATATGCCGTGCTTTAGCATGGAAACACAGATCCACTAAAAAGAAAAATAAAGTTTAAACACTGTATTGCTCAACAGAGAGGAAATGGCATTACTGAAAGACCTAGTATATTAATTGCTGTTTCTAGCATTCTTGTAATCCTATATGTCTTTGTGATATCTACATAAAAGCATAAACCTCTCATTCTTTCTGAAATAATTCTTTCTATGCAGTTTCATATACATGAAATGTACAAAATTTGGACACTTTTACTTGCAGTTGGCACTATTTCCAGGTGATTTCTTGTTAGCGCTTAGAGAACTTTGATCCACTTTTAGCTAAAAATCGAGTTATATTCCACACATTGGTTTTATACTTAAAGGGTAGTCTGAAATTAATCCATAGACATACTATTTTATTGCTTTTTCACTGTATTTCCTGTTTAAATGCTAGATTTTTTTGATGGAAGGTAGCAATCATTTAAACATTAAGAACAGTCATCTTGGGGACACAGTTGTCAGATTTAAGGATCAGAAATTATATAGGCAGCTATAAAAGGATAGGAAGTGAATAGATCAATATTACGAGGTCCAGTAATTCTTTGAAGTATTAAAATGAAATGGGAGAACTGTTTGCAAGAACAACTTGATGATTTAAATTATGCAGCAACTCAAGGGGGGCAGGTAGGAAAGCAGCTAGCAACCTTTGTACGGTGTCCTGAAAGAGTTAAGGACATCTTTATCAAAACCGTTTTCACTCTGAAGCAAGGACAGACTAAGTAGGACTTGCAGTATGATTCCATTCTGAAGGCTGGAAAACAGAAAGCCTTGACAATTTTAGTGCACAGAACAGCACTGGCAGCCACTTCATCTGTAGGAGAGTCACTGGGGGAGCATTTATAGAGAACAGATCTCTAACATTACACAACTGCTTTAGAGGGTTCTGTCAACACCCTCCAGATCACTATTTACATGCAGAAAGTGAGCAAACCATCACTGAATTAACCTTCCATTTCCATCACATAGACAGTGAAGCATGTTTATGAGAGAAGCCCTGAACGCTTAGCAACATACCGCTTTGTGATATCAATCCTAAGAGAATCTGGCATTGTTTGGAAGCATTTGGTCAACAACTTTTTGGTGCTCATTCCGCAGGCAGAGGAGGAAGGAATGTCCTGTCACACTAACTAGAACATGAGTTCCCCGTAAGGATGTGGCTATTTGAAAGCAAGCCCAGGATGCAGCAACCCTGCCTGTTTGAAGATCTACTCAGAATTTACATTAGTTCAGGAAGAAGTACGCAGCTCGCATGGAAACGCAGCAAGTCAGAGGAGACCAAAGCTCAGCTGAAAAATCTACACATATAGGACAAAGTTGGGTATCCTATTCCACTCTGAATTTCAGCCAGATACATATGACTGTCATTTGTTGTGTGGGAAAAGTGATCCAAATCATGTCATTATTCATCCTGTCTGACTCTAAGCATGCAGTACAGGTGAGCTAAACCCTTAATCTAAGATGACTTTATGCATTTCACTGGGATTTAAAAATTCAGCCTGTAGACCTACGCATTTCAGATGGCTCCGAAAAGCAGCTACTTGGTTTAGTGATTTTTCTAGGACACAGACATTTAAGGTTGTAGCATCAAAGTTTGGAACCTTTAATATTTTGGTGGTTCTTTCAACATGACAAAGCAATTCCCCTTCACTATGCAAGTCCAAACCAACAATCCAGATTTCTCTTCCAGTCCCATTTGAGGACAAATCTAGCTAGAATCCCCCTTTTATCTGCCTTTAGACGGTAACTTTCTATCAGAAAAAAAGCTAATAAGATTATTTAATTAATGAAGAAAACAACTGGTTTTGGTTCATTTTCCTGGTCCTATTATTTCCCAAGCTTTTCACAAATAACCCTTTGTTGATGGACCATAGCAGGGTTTTGGCTGTTAAGAAGAATCCAAACAAAGCTTCAGCTCAGAGCACTTCTAAAGAGGAAGAAATGTCCCAACCTGGTTCATCTGTATTGGGTAATGGGAGAGTACACTGGGAGGTGGAGATCACTCTAAGCAACATATTTCTAGAGAAACTCATCCTGGTTATCCCACTGAAGTACAAAGGCAGGATCATACACCTTGTGTTTAGGCATACTGTCTTTCAGTGCTCAAGAGCCTTAGGGACACGCGCTATTCAAATTGGAAGTCTCTGATTTCAAAGTTTTGTCAATGACTTGGTCTGCTTCTCAGCAGTGGTATCAGCCCAGGCCATATTTAAGTTAGTATTAGCAATTTAAAGTATCTCAAAGCAAGGACATAATCCTTACAGGGAGTGGAAACCTTCTTTCCTACATTTTCTAGTAGCAAAATGGTAGAACCCTGAATTAGCAAAAACGGGGCAAAGTGTGGAAGGTTCCCATGGGAGAGGTTAACCCACTTGTTTCAGATTTCAGCTAAGAGGTTTCAACACCAGGGTAACCTCAGTGCCTGTACTTTCTATGTAGTGAACACAGCAACTATACCTGAGCAACCAGCTTACAGTAATAACTCTCCTCATACATTGCATAATGAGGTCCCATCTATAGCCTCAGAAGTTGTTTAACCCTCAAAAGTGACTTATTCCAGGCTATCAGCCAAGTGAATGCTTAAGTAGAATATATGTAACTATGATCTTCACAGCCTGGTATTCATCTTGTCTCAGAAATAGTTTAGGGCAGAGAGGTTAAGCAGAATAGAGTGCAGGTTTAAAAAAGATTTGTTTCCAAGAGACACTTCACTAGATTCATTCAATTTAGTGAAGAAACTAAGGTTAGGAGAATGCCTTTTAGAAACTATTGTCTCATAGTAATTTATTACATAGGTTTTCAAAAGAAGACAGAAAGCGGTTAAGAAATGTTGCGGTTCAGTTAGATAAGAAGCTATCTCATTAGTATGGATTAGATCTAAACACCTTAAGAATAGCTGTCAGCCTCCTTACAAGGCAAATCCTATACCCCTTCCTTTTAGACTCCGCAAGCCAAGCTACCCAGAGCTTTTAAGGGGTCCTGTCATATCACAGACTTACTGACTAGTCTAAAAATACCGCTGAAAGTAAGGAGAAAAAGACACTGATCTAGATAAGGCAATTAGACCTGGTTTAAAGAAAATTCACCGATCAGACAGGCATTGTTCTCAAATAGTGTTATTTAGCACAGCATCTCCTATCATAAGGGGAAGGAGTCTTCAGAGAGACAGAAGAGAGAGTAAAACTCCTAGCTCCAAGCCAAAACACAGCCCACACATCTCTCCCCCCAGGCAAAGAACCAGGAGAGCTCCTGCTTGGGGTTCTTATAACAGCATGAGGCCAGTTAATTGGGTTTCATCTGCAGCAGGTGGGTGTTTCCAAGACTGTCGGCATTTGCTCAGATGGTTAACATGACCTTCTGTGTAAAGGTAATGGTGTAACTGCAAGCAGGCTGGCTTTCTCCAAAATACCAACCACAGATGACAACCAAGATGGAAAAGCTTTTTTTAATGTTGTTTTAAATGTATTTGCTTCGATGTGCAGGTGTTTTCACTCACTTATGTTTATTTCAATGAGACTCCAGATTTGGAGTAATGAAGGGGGAAAACTGGGAGCCAGGAAGGAATGGGATGAGAAGAGAGAGGGACAGGCCAAGCCTGGACTTAACTGAGGGCCCTTAACAGTCTGGAGAAAAGTGCCAACAGGAACCTCATTAATTCAGCAAAGCCCTTCTACCTGAGACAGCTTAGTCCCCATGCATAAGTGCAGGCTGGGACCTGATTTTCTGGGCAGCAGCCCTGCAGAGAAGGCCCTGGTGCTTCTGATAGTAACAAAGTGAATGTGTAGTAATTTGGCTGGAGATACACGGAAGCCAAATGGCAGCTCTTCAGTTCATCTTAAGTCATTTTCAAAACCCTTCAGAAAGAAAAAGGAGTTACATTTCATTGAAAGTGAAAGGATAAGATATCCCAGGCAGCAATAAACCAGCATCCCCCAACGTGCTCTGGGGATACACAGAAACAAATAGCCCCAGAAGCAACATTTGCAGATAGGTCAAAGGTTTTGCATTTGCTTTGCCTTTGTTTTTATCTCATTTCCCATGCCTCAGGGCGCTGCAAGTGAGACAGAGGTATTGTGACAACCCATGCACTCTCCAGAGGGGGGAACGAGGCACTTAGCAATCTTTACGACTCATGCTATTCAGGCAGGAACCCAAAACCCCTGGTTCCAGCACTGGCATCTAGGTGCAGGGTCTTCGGAGCAGAAGCAGCAGCAAAATAGCCCATCCCTAGAGAGCTATTCTCTGCATAAACAGCTGCATAAACAGCTCTGTAGCGGCAGTCACAATCTGGCTCTGGAGACTTTTATGTCTCCAGTTTCTAATGAGGACCAGTTTAATATTTTTTTTAACATCCTGTCTCCCTAATAAAAGTCAGCTCCAACGTGGAATTGGCTCTAAGAAATGCGGTCCCCTGATCATAAATGCTTTCAAGAGATGTAGCATGGTGATCAACGCAAAGGTTGGATTAAGGTTTAGACTGCAGCTTTTGGGAGTCATACAAGTCACTAATTACACATACAGCCCTTAGCACAGCAATGTGCAACGCCGCATACTACTTTAGGGAAGATTCAGTTTAGCAGTTTAGCACTAAATTAAGAAACTTCCTTGTAACATTAAACAGCAGAATTTCCCTGCAAGCAGAGGTTTGTCTATGCCTCCTTAGCAGGTGGCATCCTGAGGCTCTGTTAAAGCCTAGAGATAACAACTCCTACACTTGCTGAACAGCAGAGGCCAAGAGCTGGGGTCTCCAGAAGTCATCTTGTACCTGAATTTCCATCTGCCTTCTGAAACGTGGTCTTGGCTGTGGAAAGCCTAAAAAGTGCTAATACTTCATATAGCTAAAGATATCCCACAGGCTCCTTGGGCAGGACAAAATGGGGCGACTGTCATTATTGCTACTCAGGTATCAGAGTGAGATTAGATCTGCAATCAGGCATACCTCAGTCCCACATCACAGGCAGCAGGGCACAATCTATATTGAATTTGTTCAGGAGTTTCTTTCATTTAACTGTCTTTGCTTTGAATGTATGACACACATACAGACCAGCTGTCAAGTACAGATTTGACAGATGTGGCTTGAAAGAACATAGGAAAGTGCGCAGCAGCCTTGGGACTACTTTGTATTAAAGCAGAGAACACAGATTACCTGAGACACAAAAAGAAGTTAAAACTGCCTCGGCCCTGTCTGTTCTCTGTTGGTACACAACTGCCACTTAGAATAATGAAGAAACAGAGAAGAGAAATTGGGAATTTGAAACCTGCAAGATTCCTGGATGTTAAGGTAATAAGCAGTGCTTTGCACGCATATGCTCTTAACACAACCAACTGTAGATCTGATGGGGACAATGAAAGGTAGGCACCGATTAAATTGTACCATTTTCTTTCTGGTCACAAATGTTACTTTGAAGGAGAACTAGTCAGAAGTGTTTCAATAAAAAGCTGTTTGCATTAAAAAATAGCCTTTTTATCTGAAACCTTAAAGACTTTCCAAAAGAAAAAAGACAAAAACCTTTTAACTACTACAGCCTTTCTTGAAAATATTCATGTTTTTCTGAAATTAATTTTAGATGTCTCAAAGAATGGTATAAAAATGATCTCTAGGTTTTAGCAACAGTGATTCCCGAACAAGGTCAATTAAAAAAAATTTCAGCCATGGTTTCAATCTTGTTCTCAAGGATTCAAAGCTAAAACTTTCAATTAAAATTTTGAAAAAATCTTCTCCAAGCATGCAGAAATGACAAATGAATTTAGGAAATGCTTTGAAACAAACAAACAAGAATTTGCCAAGCTTTTATTTTAGCTTTCCTTTGTTTTCCAAAAGTAGGTGTCATCTTTCAATCAGCACCAACATATAGTATGAGATTTGTGTTCCCTATACTTGCATGTGTAATGATGCTGGTATAATTTGCAGCAGATGTACATTTGGGGAGAAATTATTTTCCTCAGAATCTATTTGTGTGGGAGGATGAAGTATGGTTATAATGAAGGTGCTGTGGGAGCTGAATGACTTTGCATCTCAAGTACAGGTGCACTTGGGTGTAACTTAAACATAGTTTGCAATCTCTCTAAATGGAGCATTTATAGCCAATTACACTTGTCATTCACCTTGCAAATACGTCTACCTAATTTAACAGCATATGCAGTAAGCAGAAAAATAAAGGATATTATATTACCTGACAGCAGAACAGAGGTATAGATATCAGCATCTGTATATATTGCATATTTGGCAGATTTCTGAACCGAAATACAATGAATTCAAATAGTGGCCTCCAATGCCCTTATTCTCTCTGCATCAGAAGCCTCCTGTCAAATGTAATTTCCTCCAGGAAGACATGAATCTAGCTGAGACTTTCCAAAACCTGTCCAGGTGATTGGGACACTCACTTCTCATTAGTATTAACAGCAAAAGGGCATGAGCATCTCCTAAACACCTTTGGAAATCTCTGACACATTTTTTGTGGCTGTTAAATGATTCTTTGGGCAACCTGCCCTAGAAATTACAAATTTCACATTTGTTTCCCTGTACTTAGATATTCATAATGTCCATGTACCAAATTTTAAGATTTTTCCTCAAAAAGACAGCTGAGATGTGGTAAGAAGGAAGGGAGAGACAGACTTTTGCTGTATTTGGATTAAAGGACAAAGTTCACATTCCCAAACTGTCTCCTCCACAGAGGACTGTATGTACCAATTTCAGGATAATACCACATTCATTGTCATCTTTTTGTCACCACCCTAGGCAGGCATGTTACTGTGATGGGAACAAGGATGCAGGGAAGTTACATGGCTGCATGTGTCATATGCAATGGATCACAAGCATCGGCCTGGAGAGTGCTAACATGGAGGGAAAGCAAAGGTCCATACACCTGATAACATGTCCTACAGAAGGAAACAGCTATTCTTTTGAGATCCAAATTTTTAGCATTACACCTTAGATCGTATTTAGTCCCACTTACTGTTCCAGGAAACACCCTTCCTGTCCATAAGAAGAAAATGTGAACTGAAGAAAAGCAAACTCATCTGTAAACTGACAATAGATTGTATTCTCCCTTTTCCCCACCAAACTGAGGGCCAGAAAGAGGCTTGTAAGAGATTTTATTCCTGTTATATCCAGCTTCAACTTTTCACACCTTTATAAGCCAGAAAGCCTTGTAAGCCACTTCTCAAACCAAAAGCAGTCTGTGAATCCTTTCAGACTGAACTGCCAACTACCACTTCACCATTGTTACTTCACCATTAAGCTTGTAATAGCTTTTCTTTTCAAAGCCCTAACAAAGTAAGTCTTACCAACAACTATATATGCAAATAAGTGAGTAATATTGAGCTTTATAACTCCCTTACGTGGCTTCTTGATCTGTTATTTACCTGACATCACTTCCCTTTTTTCCCAATGTATTGCATGTATGTATGTCTGTTTCCTACAATCTTCTCAATTTCTCTTATCTCTTGTATTTTAATAAACCACATGCCCAGATTCAATATCTTCTTTAGCAGCCAGAGAGGGAGATATATTTGTTCATTGCAGTTATTAAAATTCTAAATATCTCACTCCCTTTATTTGATTTTAGTGAGATTCTGGACATTGTCTCAACACCAAGAAGACTGGATTCATTGGAATGTAATTCTGAAATAAGTCTTGCATCGAAACTTTAATTTCAGTTCAAAACCCCTTCAATTTAAGGTAACCCCAGAAGATCTGGACAAGGTGAACCTTTTTTTATGAACTATTTTCAACACTAGTTTAAGATGAAACTAAAATTCTTTTTTGCTTCTTAATACAGAAAAAAACACAAACAAAACCTGACAACATTATTTCACTTTCACGTTTAACTCCTGACAGAACTCCTGATGGCCACTTTGCTTAAGCAAGGGCAGACTTAAACCTTTAAATCTGACTTTTGGGGCATTATCTTGCCTGTATTACTGGAATAAACTCCTTAAAACAGAGATCTACTTTCCTAGAGGCCTCTCTATTAGTCTGTCATTGATGACTTTTACACAGAGAGAGCATTATGTTAAGAGGCTCATCTCAGCAATTCCAGTATTAGCTACCAAGAGAGACACCAGCAGTGATTCCTTGCTGATCCTTTGAGAAACAGCAGTGATTTGTCTCCTAGTTTTCTCCTGGCTTTCTGTGAACTCAGTGTCCTGTAGTTTTGTGGAAAGATACTCACTGGATATATTGCTCTATTCACATCTGTTTAAAGGTACATCTTGGCCAAAGTGGGAGTTGGAGGAGTTTATTCAAATAAGACTGTAAAACCCAAAGTAATTTTAATTTCTCCCCTTGCAAACATACCTTCCTACTCAAAATAAGAACAGTAAATGCACACTGCAACTTCGCAGGAAGTGCTTACATGGAAAACTTAAGAGCAGTGACCAAAATCAGAGCCCTTCAGTCCCATGCCAGTTGAAAATTTCCTGTCACTTCCTAATGTCATCTCAGACCTGTTAGCCACAAGATCAGAAGATGCATGGTTTCAAGTTTCCACCCATTCCCTTGGGGCCACAGTGGAAGAACAGCAAAATTAATGCTCCAGGCTGAAGAGTCTTCAGCTACACTGCTCAAGAGAAAGAGAGCTGGAATTAAGAGTGCACCAGCTTTGCTGCTGTTATTCCCAGGCCTTTCAAAAACAACCAAACATCAGTTGTGTGTTTCTCACTGAAGAAATTAAACTCACACTTTCTCCCAGCAGCGTTCTGCCACCTGCCTGTGCATACTGCATTTCATCACGGGTCAGGTCATCAATCTCCAGTCTCAGCATGACTCTCCAGAGGGGAGCCCTCCTACTTCACTTACCTGTCCATGCTGCCATCTAAACATCCTCCAGACTGAAAAGAGCCAGAAAGCAATTCATCTCACCCTAACTGAAGCTTCTGAAATGCCCTCTGCAGGTTCCTCTACTGATTATAGACACAGCCTGGTTTAGATCATTTTGCTGACTTTTAGACAGTAAAAGTTAGGGAAGCGAATCCTACCACTGAGAGGTTGCTCAGCTGCCTTATTTAAATCCGATAACGATGCACTGCAGTGAGTGTCAGCCCTTGGGTCTATCTTTCCGTCTCTTTTACCAAGCCCAAACAGACAACGAATGAGAGATCTCACCAAAGGGGATGCCGTGAACACTGCACTGTGCTCTATGCTCCCAGCAAGCTCTCTCTGAACAGCGTACTCGCCCCATCTTTTCCTGGGTTTTATCATGTTCTTGCCCTATAAGATGTCAGTGTTAATGCAAACTGTTGCACCTGTCACTGCTGGTTCTGTAAATAATTTCTCAATGGTACATCTTTTTCAAAGCAATTTGAACAATTAAAAATTCAACCACATTAAACTCGCACACATACCTTTAATCCGAGTCTGTCAAATGCATGGTCTTGGAGCTGAATGCATACAGACTTCTGGTTCAGCATTTTAAAACTGACGCATAGTGCTGGTCTGGATGCCTTCCACATAAGGTCAATAGCAGTTGAGAAGTCCTTCATGAACTCCCTGAATCTTTCTGCAATTCCTCTTCTGTGACTCAAAGCCCCAGCTGGATTTGGTTGAGGGAGCTTGCTTCTTTCTTTTGTTTTGGGGTTTCCACCACTTCTGGGCCATGAAGTACAGGAAGGTGTGTTTCTATTCTGAGATCATGGATTGAACACATTGTCCAAGAGCAAAGTATTGCAATGCAAAGTATCGCAAAGTAATGCAGACTGACTGCTTTATAGCCAGGTCCTATTTATCAGAAATGCTTATCTCATGGACTTCATCCCAGTTTTGCAACCAGACATAGTTGTTACGCTCATCCACAGCTCCAAATAGTGTAATTTGTGTAGCTGGAGTTTGGTGTGCTGAGAAAAAGAGGAAGACTGCCTGTAGCTCACCTTGCAACTAGCTGGAGGCCAGCAAAAAGACAGATACATGTCTGGTGAAGCAAATTCTGTACCTTATGCCTCATGCTCTGCCTTTGAGGTATAGCAAAGCAGGTCAGGGACAGCCTGGCCATGATAACCTACACAGCATCCTTTGCCTGGATGAAGGCAGGAATCCTGTTGGTGGTGTGTAGAGCACCCACTCCAGTTTTCTCAGCTGCCTCTTGGCACAGCACAACGCTTTCATCAGAGAAACGGGGTCAGCTGCCACCACCAGAATGCCAACAGCTGGACTGCAGGTGTGTGCCCATCTGTACTGGGATGAAGGGCTGTTTTCAGGGGGCTGGGGTGATACAGCAGCACCTCACAGCCTGCACAAACACAGGGGAGTGCTCTTGGATGGCCTATGTTGGGGGAGCCAAGCATAAATCAGCACCTCAGGCCCACACAAACACAGCATAAGGCCCTTGGAAGGACAATTTCAGGCCAAGTGATAGAGCAGTGCTTCAGGCCTGTGCAGGTACAGCACAGCACCCTTAAAAGGACCCATTTTGAAAGCTAGGTGACATAGCACAACGCTCTTGAAGGGCCAATTTCACGAGGCTGGGGATCGGGCAGTAGCTCAGACACTGCATAGCACTCTTGGAGAGCCGATTTTGAAGACCAGGTGATACAGCAGCACCCCAAACCTGCACCAACCTGGCGCAGCACTCTTGAAGGGCCGATCTGGTGAAGCCAGAGAGAGGTCATACCCTCCGACCTGCCCCGATTTGCTCTCGGAAAGCCGATTTTGGAGGCCGGGAATACGGCATCGCCTCAGACCCGGCCACGCACGGCCCAGCGCCCCGCGAGCCGCGCACGCGACGTCGCCTCAGCCGCCTCCAAGGCGGGAAGACGGCGCCGGGAGCCTGCGCGCGGCGGGGCGGGGCAAGGGGCG
>NW_010972831.1:2388695-2437715 GCF_000737465.1 Haliaeetus leucocephalus | reverse complement strand
TCGGCTCCGGCCTACAGGGAGGGCTGGAGGGGGTCCCGTCCGCCGGCCGGGGGTGAGGGCGGGATGGCGGCGCCGTGAGGATCTCGGTGAGCCCTTCACCTCGGCGGTCGGCGATGGGCAGGGCGGGAGCCTGAGGCCCGTAGCGGCGGGAGGTTGCGCTTGCATCAGGGCGGGAAAGCGGCCTTGGGGCGGGCTGGAGGGGTCGGGGCTCGTGTATGAGGGGAGAAGGGGCTGAGGGTGAGGAGGGGGCTGTGGGGCAGGCGTGTGGAGGATCGGGGCCCGTGGGGCAGGCTCAGCGGGTTATGGAGGCCGTTGAGGGCTGGGAGACCGGGTCCCAGATGGGGAGGCAGCTGTAGGGCAGGCCTGGGAGAGAGAGGGGAGGATTGAGGCCTCTGAGAGGCCTCATGTGCCACACCGGGCGTAAGGCACAGGGCCCACAGGCGGCTGGGGATGGCTCAGTGTCTCCTCTCTTGCTTGCAGCACGCACGGAGCAGGCTGGATGCCCACAGGCAGCCGGACACTATCACAGGCTGTCCGGGTACTCGGCAGGGGCACAGGACTTTTCTCTCCACACACACAGGTTTCTCTGCCAAGACCCTACCTTTGCTGTGTTGGCCTTCCCGAGGCCAGCCCCAGTTACTGGTCCCAGCTGCTGTTACGGCGTGTATCTCTCCAGTCCACAGACAGAAACCAGGGTGGCAGTGCTGGGGCTTTCCATTTCTCCCTGCTTTTGAACACTTGGCTTCGCCAGGCCTGCACAGCAGCAGAGGACATGGCAGAGCAGAGGTACTGCGTAGATTATGCTAAGCGTGGCACGGCAGGCTGCAAGAAATGCAAGGAGAAGATTGTGAAAGGAATGGTGCGCATTGGAAAGATTGTTCCCAATCCTTTCACGGAGTCTGGTGGGGACATGAAGGAGTGGTACCATGTGAAGTGCATGTTTGAGAAGCTAGAGAAGGCCCGGGCCACCACAAAGAAAATTGAAGACATCACAGACTTGGAAGGGTGGGAAGAACTACAAGATGGGGAGAAAGAATTAATCAACAAGCACATCTCAGGTGAGACACAAGGCAGCATCTGGGTCACTCTTCTATTTTACTTGTTTTCAGGGTATGCCACTGATTGCCACACAGCCATCTCTTTGCCACAAAATCCTCACTGATGTATTAGTATGACCTAGCGACAAAGTGGGTAGTACTGCACAAATGTGTGTCTCAGCTCTATAGGAAAGGGAAGACATAGTCACTTCTGCAACAGTACTTCTTAATTAATTTGTCACAACTGATTATGGAGGAGGTCTAGGTGATTTAATTCATGTGCAGAGATGGGCAGATAAATCCCAGGAGGTAGCAGCAGTTATTTTCCATTTGCAGCTTTTTTCCCATGATCTTTAGTAAACTATGTAGTCTTTTAACTTTTGATATCTGAAAAATCTTCCTTCATTTTTTTCTCCTCCATCCCCAGTTCTTTTAAGACTTGCTTGTTGCATTATATCCTACATAATATGTTGATGGATGTATAAGATTATTTCTGACTGCTGGTTTGAACCTTGCTGTTTTACAGAAGCTAATTCCAAGGCTGCAAGTACACCGAAGAAAAAAGTGATAGTCCAAGCCAAGCTCACTGCCACAGGACAACTAACTACAAAAGATCCATTAGCTCTCATTGCTCCATCACCAAAGAAGTTCTCTGGCTTCACAGGTAAGACTTAAGAAACTGATTCTGGGAAATCCTTCTCTTCTAATATCAGTATCAGAGGCATGTTAACTTGGTTCAGATCAGCAGCTTTTTATCTATAGAAGATAGTTTAGTTTTAATTACGTTTTTTAAAATCTGGTTTGCCAAAAACTGTTAGTGCTTTCTTAGGCTGTCAGTCTTGAAGAACTGATGTTTGAGTTTCTAATATTTCCAAGGAAACAAAGTTTATGCAGTAACCCACTTTGTCAGGCTGACTCCACTACTCCCTTAGTCCATTGGCCAATTTCAATCAAACTGCGAAGGTGTAGACTAAAGATATCCCATGTGGAGCTCAAAATCTGTAAAAAAAATGGTTGTGAGGGATTCCCGGTTGCAGTGTTCATGGACAAGAAAACTTACTCCTCAGCAGCTTATCCTGAGAAACAGCTGCCAGCAGGACACTCAGTGTGTGAGCACTGACTGGCCTGACACAGATATGTAGCTCTGAACCGCTCAGGGCACGTGTTGCCACATACACAGCCAAAGAGATGAGAAAGTGTATGGTTGTTAGTATTATGAGAGAGGAGGGGATGGGAACATTTTTTGCCCCATTTTAGAAATGATCTTAGGAAAACATCTTGCTGTGAAGGGCAAAGGCCTATAAAGTAGAAATAAAACAGAAGCATCTGCCAGCAGGAGTTCCTTTTCACCAAGGTGTAATCATATTTGGCAGAATTAAGGTCCAGAAAAATTCTGATCTACTGTGAAGAGCAAAACTAATGAAAAAATAGTTTAGAATTTTTTTTAATGGTAATTGAAATTTAAAGTCACAAATTTTGGCATAGCACACATCACTATTCAGTTCTGAAGCTTTGCCAGTATACTGGGATTGTTCTTTTCAGCTTGCCAAGCAGAGGTGGCTTCAGCTTCAAAATTTGCACCATATTGTACTTGTTAAAAAAGCAACTTCTTATGTCTTTGATGCAGCCAAGCCAAAGAATTCAGAAGATATCTCTGCAAACTTTTCCCACAAGTCTAGCCTATCTGCAAAAAAATGTGATCCGAAGCACAAAGACTGCTTGCTGCGAGAGTTCAGGAAGCTTTGTGCCATGGTTGCTGAAAAGCCTAGCTATAATGTGAAAACACAGATCATCCAGGATTTTCTGAAGAAGGGATCTGGAGGAGGTATGATTCCTGCTTGGCATTCTCAGCATATGAAAGCCCTCTCAAAATCAATCTCAAAAGTATTACTTCAAAAGCAAGGGTGAAATAAAATCTGATTGCTGTGTAGTCCAAGCTGTGTGCTGTGATGATTTCTGAACTATGGAGATAATGTTTGCAAAGTGAACTGTTTATCTAAATAACAAATTCAGATAAGAAAGTCTCAGTCTAGGATTGCAGGGAAAGTTTGTAGGTGCTGCCAAACTTAGGGCTGTGGGATCAGATTTGGAGGACATCTGTGGGTGTTTCCTCTAAGAAGTCTTCTTTCATGTGAAGTAGAACAGCATGGTGGAAAGAGGAAGCCCCAAATACATTTGGTTTTTTTTTTTCCCCAGGCTCATGCTAATGGGCACAAACAACCAGAGCCTGTATGTGAAGATAAATTGTGACAGTTTCTAATAGTCTGTGCTTTTTTTCCCAGATGGTTTTCATGGTGATGTATACCTGACCATTAAGCTGCTGTTGCCAGGCGTCATTAAAATTGTTTACAACTTGAATGATAAGCAGATTGTAAAGCTGTTTAGTAGGATTTTTAACTGCAGCCAAGAAGAAATGGTCCGGGACCTGGAACAGGTGAGTGCAGACACCAGTTCTTTTAATTTCTGCTGTTCAGTCCCTTGGTATGGAAATTCTGTAATGTTTTTTTTTCACTCCTATTTCAAAGGTTGTTAGCTTGACTGTTAGAATGGGAGTTGGTGATTTGGGGGCTGGAGGGGTTTTTTTTGTGCTTTAGCAGTTTTCATAGCCCTTTCTGCCATCTGGAACCTTTAGAAAATATTGTTTGAACAGAAAGCAAGATATGAATTCACCTGCAAAACTTTAGAAAGCAAGACTAAAATATCTAGGCAAGTTGGGCTGCACCCGCTTTGTCTGAACTGCTTTGTTTAGTGTATTCCTATGTAACTGGTCTATAATGCTTTTTTTGTAACATCACATATCAAAAACTGTGGTTCACTTAACAGATCTGTTACTGTGAGCTTAAGTTGGTTCATACAATTAAGATACACTCATAAAATTGCAAGTGCTCACATGGGCATTTAATTCCTGTGCATAGGAGTTGGTAATTGATTATGCACACTTCTGATTCATTGCAAAATGGAAAAAATGGGTGAATTAGATAGTGAAGCTAATTCTTTCACCTCTGTTTATTGCCTTGGTATATGCTGGCTTCTAGTGACATCACTAGACTCTTTCAGATCCTTGGATTTACAAGTAGATTCATCCTGATGAAATAAAGGGTCTGTGATGCCGTAGCAGTGAAAAACAGGGCAATAAGATACTGGTACTCTTACCATTTTTTGCACATGAAGCAGCTGAGAAGCTTTATTCTGTGTCATGGCAACTTTTTTCTAATATTTGATTCCAATTCCTTCATGCAATCCCAGGATCATTCCTGTGCTTTATCCTACTTACTGGAACCATGTTGAATCCCCAGTGGCATCTCCATTCTCTAGCCATAGCTCTGATCCACACCCTTATTTTGTTTTTGGAGACAGGGAGATGTTTCCGAGACCATACGCCTCTTCTTTGAACAGAGCAAGTCTTGTCCTCCAGCAGCCAAAAGTCTCCTGACCATCCAAGAGGTAGATGATTTCCTCATCCAGCTATCAAAGCTTACTAAGGAAGATGACCAGCAAAGTGTGCTGCAACATATCACTCGCAGGTAAGGAAAGTAATTGGCCTCTGAAGGTTTACCCTAAAACTAGGAGTGGTTATCTACATATCACAAGCTGGAACAGGTGAAAAACTAACCGTAAGCCACAGAGACTGAACTTAACGTCTGTAAGCTGGTATTTGTGGTTTGATTAAGACACCTTGATTGCTGACCAGCAATGGAGAACATGTATGGCTCCTGTTTGTGCCAGAGAATTTTATCCTTGCCTGTCAAGACACTGTTCAATCGGTACTAAACAAGTGGCTTGCAGAACTGCCTTAATGGTACTTAGCTGTTAATTAAGTTACTGTTCTTGGGTATGTTGGGAAAAGCCTTCAAGCCATTTAGACACGTTGAAGATTCTTGGTCTGGCTCACTTTCTGTTGATCTGAGGCTGAGGATGTTACAATCACTTACTCTTGATACATTAATTAAGTGAATTTTGCAAGGTATGTCAGCACTGAGGCAGAATTAATACTGGCATTCAAACATAAAGATGCTAAAAAGCCTTTTGGATATTCTCATGTGCCTCTGAGATGTCACTAGTAACGTGTCCTCATTTGAGTTTAAACCCTAAAGAAGGGGAGGACCTTTTTGTACAGAGGCCTGGATCAGTTTCTTTTTTCCAGCTGGAAAGTAGTTCAATTAAATGTCTACCATCTCTGAATCTTCTCTCGCACTTCAGATGTACGGGCAATGACCTGAAATGCATCATCAGGCTAATCAAGCATGACTTGAAAATGAATGCTGGAGCAAAGCATGTGTAAGTCTTACCTTTCATTGTGAGATAAAACCAGAAGTGGGCATTAGCCTCATAAGCCAGGAGCAGCAGACCTGAGGTTGACGCTTGGTTTCCCTCCTCTCCTCAATTAAGGTTGGATGCTTTGGATCCCAATGCTTATGAGGCGTTCAAAGCATCACGCAACCTCCAGGATGTGGTAGAGCGAGTCCTGAAGAACCAGCAGGAGGCTGAGAAGATGCCAGGTCTGAAGCGAACCCTCAGTGTGCAGGCCTCTCTGATGACCCCGGTTCAGCCCATGCTGGTAATGTTGGCTCCCCTGCAATGGTAACCTTCAGCCGAGCAAGAGATGGAGCTCTCATATGTACTGTCAGAGACCCTCACCTTTAAGAATCAGTAGATGGATAAGTGACTGTGTGTAGTATGAGCTAACAGTGTGCAGTGCTGATTTTTATGTTTAATGCCATTTTATAAAGTGTTTTCTACGAAGAGGCCAGTATTCAATGTACTCAGTACTTGCACCTTCAGTGCCATTGCAAAAGCTAAAATCTTGACTTGCTTTCAGTCCAGAAGTGACTTTTTTGTTTGTTTTCTGTCATTCCAGAAGTTGATCCTTTCTCTGGAAATAGCATGAGCTTTCCATTGGATTAGAGATTCAAATAAGTTTGGTTTTTTTGTTTGAACAAATCTGAGTTAAATATCTACTTCTGAGCTAGGCGCACTCCTCCAAAAGGCACAGTGCTTACAGCTTTAAGTATTTGGAGGAGATAAGCACTGAAAACCTGTAATTATCTGGGCATATGCAAATGATTCTAAGTAAATGAGTAATTAAGAAAAGGAAAACTTGGACTGGATATGAGAGACCCTGGACAAAATGATCTACAAAGGAACTGGTAGTTGATTCATGAACTTTGTAAGAGTAGCTTTATATTTAAATATATCATGTGAGCTTGTTTGGAACTTGTCTCTCTCCACCTTTCTAAGGCTGAAGCCTGCAAGTCAATTGAGTATGCCATGAAGAAGTGCCCAAATGGCATGTATGCAGAGATCAAATATGATGGCGAGCGGGTGCAGGTCCATAAAAATGGAGATCATTTCAGCTACTTCAGCAGAAGCCTCAAACCTGTCCTCCCACATAAAGTAAGCACCTACAAACTGTCTTTTCTGTTGTGCCAGCTCCTCTATAAACACGACTGAATTTCACAACAGTTTCCATAGGCCAGGAGGATAACTTCTGTTGTAGAGTTTTTTCCTAATTTATGTAGATACTTGGAATCTGGAAAAGCAACACTTAATAGAGTTGTAATCAATTAGTTTTAGTGGACATTAAGAACTTGAAACTAAAGTTAAGCTATCTGCCTTAGAGTCCTCTTTATGCACTGCATTTTGGGAGGCTTGATGCCAGTTGGGTGACTTGGTTATATTTGTTCAAGACTCATTTTTCCATTTGTAGACTGTGCTGTCTGTACCACAGTAGAAAGTAAAGCTAGTGCAGATACGCCTACATGTGCCTCAGACACGCTTCTGGAGGAAACATCTGCATTGGAGTGAGTCCTTCTCTTCAGCCAGTAGATGTATTTTTCTTTTCTTTTTTTTTTTTTTTTCCCAAGGTAGCCCATTTTAAGGACTTCATCCCAAAGGCTTTCCCTGGTGGGCAAAGTATGATCCTGGATTCAGAAGTTCTTCTGATTGACAACAAAACTGGCAGGCCACTTCCTTTTGGGACTCTTGGTGTGCACAAGGTAAAGAGAAGAAAAAAATAAAAATCCTTTGTTGTGGTTGGAGGCTATTACTCTGCTGACTTAAAATGCACTAGCATGTGATCTGTTATCACAGGATAGTTTAAAAAATCTGGTGCTTGCTAGAGCATCTGGGGAAAAAAATAAGATCCCTGAGAAGGCTGATATTAATGAAAAAGGTACTGCTCTAATACAATATATTTGATATTAACCTGATCACTAGCAGAACATCAGCTTGAGATAAATGTTAAAAACACCTTGGAAAATCTTGCAACTCTGTCATTGCTTATCATTGCTTGAGCAATGTATGACAGACTTGAAGATGACAATGATGTCCGTATGAATGTAGTGCTTATGTCTAGACTAAATGGTTGTAAGGAAGAGGACAGTAAAATGAAAATTAAACTGTAAGTGCTTTAACTTAAAGTAGCCATTAATCTGAAGTCTCTGGAACGCTTGTTGGTTTTTTGTTGCAGCAGTAGTGATGGTTGTTACATGGCCCAAAGTCATTAATATTTGTGGTGTTATTTCCCTGTCACTAGGAAATTAGCATGTTTTATCTTCTTAGTTTCTGTTTTGACACATTCAGTCTAAATCTTAATTCTCAGAATACTTCTGTCTTTTAGAAGAGGCCTAAGCTCATTATAACTAAAAGATTATGGAGATAAAAATACATCCTTTTGTTTCTGTTAGTTTTCTAATACTCCATATTGCTGCTCGCTACAACTGCAGATTTCTGTTAATCCATCTTAATTGTCTTTCAGAAAGCTGCTTTCCAAGATGCCAACGTTTGCTTGTTTGTGTTTGACTGCATCTATTTCAATGACATCAGCCTGATGGACAGGTATGTGTCTGGCATAGTGTGAGAGTAGCCTGACCGGTTTCCCAGCATGAACTTGCTGGAACACACTACCACTGCAGAGGGAGCAGTTCACATTGGCTGTTAAGACTGGCCATTTACCCCTGTAAAATCAAGACAGCATGGGAGAATCCTTGCTGTGCTAAAGAGTTTCACTGCGGAGCTCCATCTTGCTCTGCAGTTCTAAAATATCAGGATTAACTGCATTTCAGCTGAACTGAGTGTGGTTCAGTACCCAGCTCATCTTACATCCTCTGAAACTAAATGCACTCTTAACACAAAAATTCTTTCTGGAGGAAAGTAAGAATTGATTCTCCTTTCTGCAACCCTGTAGGATAAGTAATTTAATTATTTAAATAGCTTTTCTCAATGTTCATGTGACTGGTACTTCATGTTAAAACTGCTTTCTTGTCCTTAATTATCCATGCCCTGGTTTAGGCCTCTGTGTGAACGTCGTAAGTTTCTCCATGATAACATGGTTGAAATCCCCAACCGGATCCTCTTCTCAGAGATGAAGCATGTCACAGTGAGTTCAATGTTAAAATAGCATGCATGGTGATCTCATAGATTGCACTCTGGGCACTTCATTGCTCCTTTACCACATGGCCTTTTTTATAATTAAGGCTGCAAATCCAGCAATTCTCTGCCCGTCAAAATGGTTCTATTTCTGCTCTGTGTGCAAGACTTCTTGAGCTAGTGTTGTTTAAAAGGGCCATGCCTGTGCTCCCATCTTGTCTCTGCTACCACCACTTCAGTATAATCTTAACTTGCACATCTCTTTTTTTTTTTTGGCTGGTTAATGATTTTATAGTCATTGTAACTTTGACATTGTTAGGAGGAGCTAAAGCCTGTTGTAACTTAGTCTGTACAGTGCAGTGCTGAGCTGTGTAGAGAAGACGGAAGTATGATTGAAAGGAGCTAGACTGCTTCCAGTTCTCAAATTGGCAACTTCAAATTGCCACTACAGCCCAGATACATCCTGAGTGCTAAAAACCGCATTTAGACAGCAGCATGCTCAGTTTTTCCTTTGACTGTTATGCACAAGCCATATGTCCCATTATTTTTCCCCACTGCTACTGATTTCTGTAGTACCTTGGTTTTCGTGGAGAATGCTTGTACTTTTGGGGCAGAGAAAGCATTTTTGGGAAGAAGAAAAGAGCATAGGTCCCAAGGCAGTTGGATAGAGAAGTATGCAGACACTGCTGGCTGAGGAAAATCTAGTCTTGTACATGTGGGACGTCCTCAGGATGCAATCAGTATGGCTGCCTCGTCTCTTGAGTATTTTTTAACTAATGAAACCTTTTCTTCTTGGGACATGTTCCCAGCTTAGTCACTGGATTTGCAGCAAAGAGAACACGTATGGGACTCTCCTTGGAAAAATATTATATGGAGTTACCCATTCATCTCTCTGCAGTTGCGTTGGTTTTAGTGCACCACTGCTCTGAACAGAAAGCCTGAAGACCACAGCCCTTTCACAGTCTTGAATTAACCATGATTCCTTTCATTTTCAGAAAGCTTCAGATCTGGCAGATATGATCACCCGAGTCATCCGTGAGGGACTGGAAGGACTGGTGTTGAAAGATACAAAGGCAGGTTTACATTTACTCTTCACTGGTGTATGCTGGGAATTGGGGAATAACAACAGACAGAGGGCTGTGGATGAAGCACACAAGGCTGAGCATCCTTGAAACATCTCTGGGTTCTTGTTGAAGCTGACATCCAATTCAAGTTGCTCCTTAAATATCTGAGCACTGCTGTGTTCTGGTACTGCTAAGCTGGATAAAAGCAAGGGCTTTTTGAGGAGATAGCTGCCCACCAGATGATCTTTCTGACGGGGGTTCTTGCCTTGTTTTGCACAGGGTAATTATGAACCGGGAAAACGACACTGGCTGAAAGTGAAAAAGGACTACTTAAATGAGGGTGCAATGGCTGACACAGCAGACCTAGTGGTGCTGGGAGCTTTCTATGGACAAGGCAGTAAAGGTAAGTCTCTGGAGTTGGCTTAAGCCAGAGGATCTGTCAGTTCAGAAAACTCTGAAGCTTTTTCCCGTTCCAAGCCTCCTGTAGCATTTGGTCTTCTACCAGAATGAGACTGGCTGTAGCAGTGACTCTGCTGCAGCCCATCACGTGCCAGGCTATGAGTTTACTGTGGGTTAGTTGGCACAGCAAAGCCTTAGGTCTTGGGCTAGGCTCTTACACAGTGTAGAGGCTGGGAGCTGATGCCGTTAAGCCATTACAAGCCTAAGGCCCTTTGACTCCCAAAGATGGAAAAGGGTTTTGGTTCATTACTTTGCTTTTTGAAAAGCTGTGTCTTGTCCTGTAGAAGATGTGAACCACCCTGCTCTCCCCTCCTGCAGGTGGGATGATGTCCATCTTCCTCATGGGCTGCTATGATCCCAAGAGTGAGAAGTGGTGCACTGTGACCAAGTGTTCTGGTGGCCATGATGATGCCACCCTGGCACGTCTGCAAACAGAGCTGGATATGGTGAAGATCAGCAAGGTGAGAGGGGCTCCAGCATGGAGGCAATCGAAGGAATGCTCAGGAAAGGGCTTGGTAAAAGCCTCCTTCCTGCTGAGCTACAGTTGAGGTGCTGGCTAAATGCAGAATTGAAGTGCTCTGCTGGCAATGAATAGAGGCTCGATTAGAGTTAAAGCAGCTAAACTGCTCTGACACAAATGAGGTGTTGGTGCAGCCAGCTTCGAGATGAGGCATGCCTGAGATTTGTACTCAGACACTGAGTGGGAAGGCAGGCACCATCTGTTTCCTGCTAAGTCAAAGTTTTATTAGGAAGAGCAGAGGAAGTTCCATTTTTTTTTTTGCATATTGCAGT
The DNA here is from genome assembly GCF_000737465.1 of Haliaeetus leucocephalus. NCBI lineage: Eukaryota > Metazoa > Chordata > Aves > Accipitriformes > Accipitridae > Haliaeetus > Haliaeetus leucocephalus. The sequence goes on along the minus strand of NW_010972831.1, from coordinate 2,426,995 downwards.
TGGTGAAGACAGTCACTAGATGGGGCTGCGGGTGAGAAATGCTCAAGTCAGACTATTGTCTTGTGGCTAGATAACCCGACATGTTGGAGTTAAAAGACTTTTTGTGAGTGACTTATTAAGGTGAGGAATCTTGCTTTTCAAGACTTGACAAATAACAGAGAGCTGAATTTTAATATTTACTTGACATCCTGAAGGCCATTTGCATCAAGGTTATAGAATCTTAAAAAAATGAGTAGTTTTATATGAATCACAATTAGAGCAACAATTTTATTGTTTTACATATAAAATGACAGTAATTGAGAGCTACGTTAAAGACATTTTTGTGATTCTCTAGATAAGAGAAACTGCACTGCAGGCTAAAGCAAGTTTCATACATACAAAGGCAATGTAACACCTATATGCTAATCTACTTCTAGGTTATCTTTCAGCAACTTCTTTTGTAGAAATAGGTTCATATGTGATCATAAGTGCTAACATTTCCGTTTTGTGCTTTTAATTAATAGGATCCTAGTAAAATTCCAAGGTGGCTAAAAATTAACAAAATCTACTACCCAGACTTCATTGTCCCAGATCCAAAGGTAAGTGCTGTCATAGTTATTTAACTGTTTTCCAGCCCTGATATAGCAATCTGCTATACTTATTTAAGTGTACAAATTATCTCTGTTACAAGATTAGTCTTCATACTTGGAACAGGAAATTAAGTGCAAGTTTTTATCTCTGAATCTTGCAGGTGCATTTGAGGCTAAGAGCTTCATGAAGAAATCATACCTGCAGCACTTCTGGGAAATATTCTTGTTCATTAAATCGCAACCAGAAGTGAACTTACTTTAAATTTGAGGCATGAAAAATCTGACTTGAAATGGTTGAAGCAGAACTGTAACCCAAAAGTTGTTATTGTTTTACAAAATTTATCAGTATGCTTTGCGCCATTACATCTGATGGAAAAGGTGTTATTTAGAAATTAGCATTATATATTAGTTGAGGATCTCTGGCTCGCTGAAGAAAATGGAAGTTTTTCTAATTAAGGTGACCGCAAGAAGGTCAGTTTGTGTATATGAAACCCTGTGTGCTGGCGCCCAGAGGGGGGCTGTTGTAGAGGTAGAGGAGCACAGACGCATTAGAGTTACTTCATGAAAGAACATGGGAATGTGATGTGACTTCCTCAATACTGTGTTTAGAAAGCCCCAGTGTGGGAGATCACAGGGGCTGAATTCTCTAAAGCCGAAGCCCACACTGCAGATGGGATCTCCATTCGCTTCCCTCGCTGCACCCGCATTCGAGATGACAAAGACTGGAAGACAGCCACCAACCTCCAGCAGCTTAAGGTGAGTTAACGCAGTATGTCTGCAGCTTGTTCAAGAATAAGTTCTGACAACAGTCTATATTTAAAAAGACAAATTTGGATAGCAGGATATGTAGTGAAGGTATCTGCTGACTGGTACCTGTGATGGCATGTTACATTTTCCATTTATTCTAGGCTCAGGCTGCTTGCTGGATTATTTTGATGTAAGTCTTATTCTTCCATGGGGCCTCTCAAGTCTCTTGAGTTGTTGTGTTGTGCACTTTCAGGAAAGTCTGTGCTGGCAGCTAGTTGTATCAGCTCTTGTAACAGCCTTCATGGTAAGAAATTTCCTTCCTGAAAGAGGTGACCTTTATTCTCTTGAGCGTTTATGGTCATTTGGTCTCCCATTAATTGCTGAGATTGAGGGAGGCAACTGGGAAGTGACTAAGGGTAGCCTGGCCCAGTTCCAGGGCACAGGGGCCAAATGGCAGTCAGCCAGGACCCCTGGGGCTGCACCTACCCCACACAGCTTCTACACCTCCTTAACAGATAGAAACTGGTTGGCTTGCTGCCATCCCTAGCAGTAAGTCAGCTGTTGATGAGCTCTGTTCTCAGTCTAGTTATTGTCATTTGGGCTGTCTTCACACTGCCTACAGGGATACTGGCAGCAGATGTAAGTGCTTGTTATGCCACCGAAGCAAGGAGTGATTCAGCCCACCTGCTGTCCTGCAGTCTTTCTGGCTCCCTAGGGGAGAGAAAGGTAAAATATCCTCTTCAGACAGACTATTCCCTGCGTGAGCAATGGGTATTGTTCATTTGTCAGGCTAGGGAGCCAGGCTCTGAAGAGTTAGTCTGTCTTACTCTGTAGCAGATGATGTGAATATGGATCTTGGTACCTCCTTGTATGGCTTCCCTTAATGTCAAGCAGCTAGGTGGAATGCAGAGGGCTTGAACAAAGTTGACAGGAAAATGGCTACAAAGATGTGCAGGAGGAACAGGGGCGGGAGAAGCAAACAGACCATGGATTACAGCTCGTGTCTAATGTCAGAGGTTTCACTGTGGCTAAGGGCAGTGCTTTGTTTCTGGCGGGACAGGAGCTGTACCAACTCTCCAAAGAGAAGGCTGATTTCAGTGTAGCTGCTGGGGAGGAAGATGAGTCCACAGCTGGCAGCAGTGGAGAGAATGAGGGAAATTCCAGGTCTTCCACACCACACAGCACTATTAAAACTCCCCCAAGCAAGTCACCTGCAAAAGCCCAGAAGCCAGAAGGTAAGATGGTGTTTTCCAGGGAGAGGAGCCCTAGGGTGTGTCCTTTGCGTTTGGGGCAGGCTGGCTTTGGATCTGTGTCTTCTGTCAGATGCTCGAAGATCCCATGGAAGTTTTTATGTGCACATCAGGGTTAATGGGCAAAGCTGTTTAGGCCCTTGGTTTGGCCTGTGTTGTTCATAGCATGAATAGCCACACCTCTGAGGTGTGCTGGGGTTGAGAGGAGATGGAAACAGCACTGATGATGCTGTTCAGACTGGTGTTTAGGCAACCCATTTAGACAGTAAAAACTCTCTGAGGTTATACGCTGCCTAGAACAGGTATCTTGAACCTAGCAGAGTCTCAGTTACAGTTAGTGCCAAAACTACTTTGGAGTGATTTTTCTGGGACTGCAGTCCATGTTAAGCTTATTAGATCAAGGTCCTTAGCAGACTGTGTAAGACTGATCTGAACAGCAAACCTCTTGCTCCCGTTCCTGCAGATCACATGCCCTTTGGTTAGACATTTTTGGCCATGAACCAGGATTTAATTTTATTTGGATGAAATTCATGCATATAATAGGGCACCTGGATGGTGGGGATTTCCAGGTAGTAAACTGCAAAGCTGTGAAATGAGTTTGCTTCACCAGTGCTTTGTCACTGGGGAATAACTTGAAGCAAATTTCTGAGCAGTTTCAAAAAGACAGTGTGGTGATAGCAAGGAGGGAAGTTGAACAGCAACATCCTGGAGATGAGGGCAGGAAGATGCTCCACACCATTTGCAGTAGAAAAATGTGTCTTACTAGTTAGGTTCTCTAATTCATGGATTTTTCCTGAAAGAACAGGGGAAAGCCTTTTACCCCCTTTAGTCTTCTTCCCCCACTTTAATACACAACCAGTAGCTGGACAGAGAACACAAATGAGACAAGTGTTTGTTTTTAGAAAGCAAAGCAGTCATTGGATCCCCTGAAAAATCAGAGGAGAAACGAGGAGAGAAGCGAAAAGCATCTGAGATGGATGACAATGGAAAAAAGGTATGGACAGCAACCACTTTGGGGTGGGATGAAGCTCAGGCAGTTTCAATTGTCTGTTCACTTTTGCCTCCCATCTGGAAAAGTCTTTGAAATCTTCCTATAGCAGCACCCTAAATTAAAATGAAATGTAAAGGCAGAAATAGCAGCAACAAGCTGCCTTGTAAAGGAAGCGGATGGCTGCAGCTTTTCTTTCCTGTCTGCAGAGCTGACATAACTGGGTTTGTCGTGCTAAAGGCCAATACTCTGTTTGCCCACCAATGTCCTGCTCTACAAAGTGTTGTGACTGCCGAGCGGCTGCTCCTCCTGAGTGCTGCACATGAAGAGTTGGGAGCTGTAAAGGGAGAGAACTGTCCTTTCTAGCCTATTGTGCAGCAAATTGTAGGAGTGGATTAAGAATCACTGAGCTATAATTTCCTGATAAGCTTGGCGTACCTATTGTGATGTAAACAGCACGTCCCTTCCCAGGGCAGTTGTGTTCTCCTACTTTAACTAAGAAGCATCAGCTTGTAAAGACAAAAGACATTGAGATCATGTTCACTGGACCACATCAGCATCACCACTAAGGGGAATAATGGGGTAATAATTCCCCTTAGCTAGGGAAGAAGCACTGTTCAGCTGTAACATCTGGTTTTCAGAGGAACTGTATGGGTGTTGCTCTTGTGTATGATTTAATGGTGGTCCAAAGAGCAATTTACAATTATTAGGCATGGGATTAGAATGATAACCTTGAGAGCTGTGAATGGACTTGTTCATGCCTCAAAGAATTTAGTGTAATCTCCAGACCAATCTAATGTTTTACCAACCTGTGCTTCTCATCCTCTTTCACAATATGCAGACATTGCTGGACATATTCACTGGTGTGAAGCTGTACCTGTCGCCCTCTGTGAAGGACTTCGACAAAATCCGACGGTACTTTATAGCATATGATGGGGATCTTGTGCCAGAGTTTGACACAGCCTCAGCAACGCATGTTATAGGGGACATTGATGAGAATCCTGGTGCTAAGCGTGTGTCTCCCAACTGGATCTGGGAATGCATCCGGAAACGGAGACTGGTAGCCCCATGCTAGCAATGTCTTGACACAAGAATTCCCTGAAGGGAACAACTGAGAACTAGGTAGGTGGAAGAAATGGTGAGATTCCTCTGTGGAGATGTGGATAGAAATAAAATGCTCAAGTCCATCAGAGGTAGTTATAAAGATCCATAGCAACCATATGGAATTAATTAAAACAACTCTTTGAAGAAATGTCACTGCTGAATCCATTTTTCTGCCCATAATGTAGACCACTGCACTTATCTAGGTGCTGGTTTAGTCTCCTTGGGTTTTTAAAGTTTGGGTATTTTTATAGATAAAGAAATAAAACTGAAGCAGTTTCTCTTTTGCTGTCAGGACTTATTTTCCAAAGGTTATTCTCTGCCTGGACAGGAAAACAGACCACCAAATATGTGAAACTATTGCCAGGATCATTTTGCTGCATGGCTGCAATTTATGTGAAGGACATGTGTCCTTCTGGCTTTTTTCTTTCCTGTCTTTCAACATTCAGCACAGATCTGTATCCCTTAGTATTACACCTCTGCTGTAGGTTTCATATTAAAACTAGGACACTGAATAAGCTTCAGTACAGCAACTGCTGCAGCATTATCCAAGTGTTCTGTTGGAGTGTTTGTTTCTGGAATATGTTGCTCATGCGTTCCGCTATTCATGTTTCAACAAGTAAAAGCTGAGAAAGGAACTCTGCCATCTGGATCTTTTAGGATAGCTGAGAGACCTTATCTGAAGCTGTTCAAAATGACTCCAAGCACTTGAATATTAATGAAATAAGGAAGATGATAGGTTCTAGAAATTAGGGGTTCGTTTTAACTTAACTGTTTTGCAAATTATGATATGCATTTGCTGAATAACTGCATGAGTAGACTGAGTGCATGTGTACATTATGAAAGGAAAAGTGAGTTGACCAGTTTACTGGTTCCCTTAGTCTGTCTCAAGGGTACAGAGCACGCTCTCCCCTTTGTTGTGAAGATTATGTTAAGATTGTACTGCTAAAAAGTTAGTATTGTCAGTTAACTTTTTTCCTTCAACCCCTTTTGTACTTGTACCCCACACACCAATGCTATTTAAGCACTTGGCATCCCAAGCCCTTCTGGTTGAAATTTAGAAGTAGCTGTAGGATCTCTGCTTTCTCCTAGCCTGGTGGTAACAGAGTCAGAAAACAAGGTTAACTAAATCACATTTCAACTTTATTATAAAATTATAAACCAAACTTCTGTACCAAAACTAGTAAGTTTAACTGTCATAGTACCAAGAGGATTTAATAGAGAATAACATGCCATTTCAAGTAGAATATTAACTTTTAAAATATTTAAACTATGTACAGTGTATGTAAAGCACATAAATATTTCCATTTACTTTATTAGTTCAGCTCATTATATTCCTTTGGATCATTAATCAATTTCCTCCAGATTTTGATTTTCCTTTAATAACAACTCAACCATATCCATAAGTAGCAAATCCATTTTTGCAAGGGAAACACTGTAGCCAGGAGAAACAAACAAACAAACAAAAATCTTCCCTTCAAAAAGCACATTTCAGAGTCATACGGTGGGTCTATCTTCTCATTCCTACACTTTCAGGCATTGATCTGCAATGTATCTGATCTGCTGTAGAATATAAGCCTAACCTCTACAAGTAAAAGTGTATCTGTCCACAGGGGAATAATCTTCTTCCTGCTAAATTCCCCCAGCCCTGAGTTTATTGAAAGATATGACAACATCAGTTTTCACAGTGAATTTACTACATGAGGCTGTTCAGCACTTTGTATGTGTATTCCTGTACCTCTTCAAGAGGTCCCTGTGAACCTTTTGAAGAGTAAATACAGTTACTGCTTACTTGCAACTTTTTTTTTCTTTAACAACAATGTGTTGAATTGTACCAGTACTCTTCTCATGCTGGAAGCTGTTAAACCTTAAGCCAAAGATTAGAGAACAACCTGAACAGGAAAGAGGTAAAACTTAGAATTTTTAGTTCAATAAAACTCAGCAGCTGTTGCATTTTTTGTGAAGTTCAGACCACCTCAATAGTGCAGAGGTTCTGCTACCTACTGAGTGAGTGACAGATTTCTTCATCTTAAGTAAGTAAGTAAGTGCTTTATTGGTTCCAACTTGCAGAGACCTCCACTCCATGCCAGTTGAGAAGTGAGTTGCTATTCATGCAATATTCCATGTTAAAGATTACACAAGTTTAATTTGCTGTTAACATATATTGCCACTTATTGGTAAAGAGGTGGGTTCAGTGATCACTGCTGTAACTACACTTCCACTACTGCAGAAGCTGTAAGTGGACACTTGGATTTTATGCTGTTCCTCTGCTGGCAGCCATGCAGAGATTCAGTTTGAACACTAAGTGATCATGCCCCCCCCCCTAAAGGGGAAAGCTAGACAGGAAAAAACCTGCAGCAGAAGGTACTCAACTTCACAAATGACTTGAAATGAGTATACAATCCCATGGTGGCTGAAAACTTAAGGCATCAAGATTCTGAAGCTTAGCTGTGTTACCAGCCAAATGGACTGAATGCTTGCAGGCCACAGAGGGAAAAATATGCCAGTCACAATTTTCTCTAGGAAGGCTTCCAAATGAACATGCTGTTCATGAGGATAGCTGTAAGGGCTTGCAATTGTCACATAGCAGACCACAGAATCTCCTATCCACCCTCACAAGCAGAAAGCGTACAAAATTGCTTTTGATAAGCAGTCTAAATGTAACAGGACTGTAAAATTGAGCAAAGGGGAGAATAGGGGGGAAGCTGATTAGTGAACAGAAGCAGCTGCAATCATGATCGCTCATCTTACTGATTCAAGGGAGATAAAGTTTGCTTTCTTTCATGTCTCCCCTCTAAAAAGAAAGTCACCTGTACTTAAATACGATTGTATAGCAACAGAATCCTTACTACTCTTTAGCTGTTATGTTTTCCTCACTAAACCCTCTAAAAGACTCAAGCCTTGGATTCATAGCTCCTTAATCAAGTGAAGTCAGTTCAGTTTTAAAAATGATTGCTGGCATATACTGTAAGGAAGCCTGTGAATTCAAAGGGATCAACAACAGTCAAACTAGAAATCTCCCTCTTGCTGGCATGTAAACAGAAAACCACCACCACACAAGGTAAGGCTGTATGTTTCACAGAGTCTCAGTCACCTTACATTTTTCAGTAATACAAAGTCCATCTTCAAATAAAATTATACATTTTTCCACAATTGCACTAGGCTAGAATTATGCTTATTCCGAATACAGAAATCAGAGGCTGTCTGCCTGTCCTGCAAGCATAAGAATTTGACATTAAATTTAAAAAAAAATAGGTACAGTAATATTTTAATCTTTGAAAATAAAGTTGTTGCTGGGTGTATAGCCTAAGCAGCAAAACAAATGTCACTTTTTGAGACCCCAGTCCACATTTATTATTCAGTGGAAAATACAAAGCCTCTGAATCTGATCTTTATGGTGGAAAGCCAAGCATCCATCTATCCCAACAGCAGTGGATCAAATTACTCTACGATGTAGGTTGTTAATGATTTCTGTGTCTGCTGCTGGCAGTAAGCTCCGAGGAGTCCAGGCACTGTGGTGTAAAGCACTATAGTGGGAAGAACACAGCCAGGTGTGGCTTTAGTAAGAGCAATTTTCCCCAGGCTTCATCCTTCCCTCACTTCCAGCTTCCATTGGGGTCCATATGCTAACCTCTGACCTAGTTGTAGCGATTTTGACCATTTCTCTAACAGAAGATGAGGCTTTAAGGCATCACCAGTCTTCTTACACACAGTTAGGACTTAAAGACATGGACAGCCCTTATCACATACTGCCTGCATATGGGACATTCACTCATCCGCTTCCCACACTTGGTGCAAGTGACCATGTGGCCGCATTCTAGCAGGACACAGTCAATGGGTGCGTCCATGCAGATTTTGCAGAGGTTGTCCTCCATGCCAGGGAGCCCAGCACCACCTGAGTAAACAAGAGACCACAGTTTGCATGACAAAGAAAGGTATGTTGGTTTTGTGCAATCTGTTGAGTTGGCTTTATCAAAGGGCTTCCCTGAGGTACTTCTGCATGCTGAAGGTCTGAAAAAAATCCCCCTCCCATGCATCTACACTGATGTGGATATATCTGCTCCATCAAATGGCAAGGAGCAGAAAGTTTTAGCTTTTACATAGTAATTTCTGTGTGATGAAAACAGAAATGCCACTGAGATTCTTAGCAGTGAGGCAACATGGGTCTCTTTTCCCAAGTAAAAAGTGGTAGGACGAGGGGAAACAGCCTCAAGTTGTTCCAGGGGAGGTTTAGATTGGCTGTCAGGAAAAATTTCTTCACTGACTTGGAACAGGCTGCCCAGGGAAGTGGTAGAGTCACCATCCCTGGAGGTATTTAAAAGATGTGTAGATGTGGCACTTAGGGACACGGTTTAGTGGTGGACTTGGCAATGCTAGGTTAACAGTTGGACTCGATCTTGAGGGCCTTTTCCAACCTAAATGATTCTGTGATTCTATGATTAAGAATATCACTTACCAGTTTGATCGTCAGTGTCAGAAACTGCAACATAAGAAGAGAAAGTTATTTGGTGAGAATAAGAGAAGCTCAAAAAAAAATTTACTCAAGCATTATTATTACACAGGAGAGGAAAGCCTTGAAGGGAGATTACTAAACCAAAACTGCTTTTTGCTGATGCCCATGCAGAGGTTCAAGCTGAATCTCTGATCAGGATAGGTTGTTCAACTGGCAAGAAACTTTCTCTTTTACTAACTTTACACAATAGCTACCGCTTCACAAAGATAAGCAACCATCTAAAGCAATGTCTCAATTTTTAAGACAGCCTTGGCATTTAGGCAGTGTTTGGCTTCCTAGAACTACACTTTCAGTAGCCCCTTGAGCCAGTTTCTTTGATGTTACACAATCTCACCAATATTGTTGAGCACAGCTGAGGCACACGCACAGGCAACAGTGATTAAGAGAAAAAAAGAAATTCTGACAAAAGCACAAGATACAATGAAAGAAGAACATAAAACCAAAGCGGTTGTCTTTCTTAAATATTTTATCATTCTTAGAGGACAAAGCTTAGAGATGAGTTTAAGAAAACCGCTACTTCGGACAACACTGAGAAACAAACCTATCTATGAAGTCAAAGTGTTAAAATACATTTCTCTTATAAATGTTTGTCTTGTAAACTTACAAGTATATGTCTTTTTTAACTAATCACCTGGAATTGCAAACTTGCACGTGAAAGTCAAGCCAGATACATTCTCTATGCACCTTTATCACACCAATATCCCCTCATCAGTCAACTGTGCAGGCCCAGCAGGAACAGGTAGTGCACAGGAGGAACACACTTGCTATCAAGAGGACAGAATCAAACCACAGATAACCACAACTGTTCAGCAGTAGGAGCCACTGTCACTGAGCACATGCCTGCTCTGAATTGCCTGGCTGCTTTTTGGTGGCATTTTCCTTCTCACTTTGCCAGTTACCATGAGTCAATAAGATAAGAGCTCACCCCAGCGCTTACAGTCATCCGTCTACCGTCACGCATCAGCTATTCTGTGGGTGATGCAGCGAGCAGCACAATCTGCCACAGCTATACGGAATCCTGAGATGAAGGGCACACAGTTCTCATTTGTTGGTACTACAGGGAAGACACTCTCCAGAGCTACCATGATGCTCTCCTCTTAAACAAGTACAAGCAGTAGTGAAGAGAGTTTAGCTACTTTCACTCTAACATGCCTAACGCTCCCTCTTTCTCCTAACTTCCACGAAACAGAAATGTAAGTTCTAATTCCTTCTGCAACTGTCCGTAAAAAGGGAAAACCTGGAAAACGTTAAGGCACGTTAGCTAAGTTTCTTACCTAGATGTTGAAGGTCTTTCTCTTTATAAAGACGAGTCACCCTCTCTAGCAGCTCCCACTTTTCACAGCAGCCTTTGTAGTTGACAAAGTTGCGAGCAAGAATTTCCTTCAGCTGTCGCACAGAGAGTGCATTGATATCTCCGATGCTTGTTAGATCAGAAAGGGAAGCCTTCCTCCCCTGTACCAGGTTATCTTCTGAGTCAGTAGACTGAAAGGGAACAAAGATGGAATGAATCTTGCTCTCAACACCTAGCACTACAATTTAAATCAACTTTCAATACGTGCGCTAGCAGGAATTCATATTTGGCTGTACGTATAGCTTTGATTACTCTGGGAATTCCTCCCTCTGTCAGAAACACAAGTCCTAGGGTGGAAATAAATAATTTCTATTATTATAGTATCCAAGTGACATCAGTTCTTTTTATATGTGGAGGACAAGATGATGCCAAAAAAAGGGGCTGATTGGGTCTGCCAGTGGTCAGTCTGAATTACTGTTTAGCCACCCATCTCTCTGCAGTAATGATTCTGTGGTAGCAAATACAGCCTAGAAAACCTGGTATTCCTTGTCATCCAATTCCAGGACACACAAACCTGTGTCTCCTCCTCTGTTGGTGCTTCTGCTGCATTCTCAACTCCTGTCACACCGACTTGGCTTGGAGGCACATAACCATTTGCCTAGAAGAGGAAATAAAGCTTTCACCAACAGCATCTCTCTGTGTGTCCAAAGGGAAATAAGCTCAATAGTTCAGCACAACTGCAAACCCTGCCCACTGGAAGGACGAACTGCAGCACAAGGTAAAAGCGAGGCATGCTCGCAGAAGGTATTTCCCATGCAGCACTTACAAAAACAAATAAACTTTAAACAAGTAAAACTTCCTGAAACCAAAGTGCAGCATCTGACCCTTTAAAGCCCTGCTTTCTTTAAACCCTGATGGAGTTCTTGTACAGCACGATCCCACATGATGTTCTTGTGAGGCTGGATCAGGAGGAGACCAAATTTATATGTGTATCTATATATGCAATCCTTCACTGAAGTGTTGCAGTGTGACGTGGTGCGATATCACAGCTCTGATGGCACACTGGCTGTCAGTGCAAGGCTCTGTATAAGTCTCCTCTGTAACACAGCTTAAAGTCTACAGGTCATCTTCAAAGTACCCATACAGAAACACCTCTTCAGGTAGGTGCTGGACTGGACAAAGAGGAGATGCTAAGTGAAGGACCAGCAGCAACAAAGCTGGAGAATGAGAAGGGGCAGTTGTTTTGAGCACTTAATAAAATGAAAGGAACTGCAGTGTAATTCTAGCTGAGTTGCCCTCAGCAGCTATCATTCCCCTCTGTGGTTTTCCTACTGACAAAGGAGACTGCAATGTTACCATCCTACTTATCTAAGTGGTGACTTGTTAATATTTACAAAGCAAAAGAATAACAATAATGATGAAACAGCCTGAACTGTAGCAGAATGTCATGCAAGTAGAGACAAGAAGCTGAAATGTATCATGGGGCAGTAAGGGAAGACAACAGAGCTGAATTTGCTGGTAAAAATTGGAATGGCGATATCCAGAAAACCAGAAAATGAAAAGGCCTGTTAATGATTTGTAAAAAATGTCATCCCAGGAAAACTATTCTTTTGTACTAGATATATCTGCTGAGGAAGCAGAAGGCACATACACTTTCACAGCTCTGGTCCACTGGGAACCAAATAACACCTATTAACTTTGTAATAGAACTAGGAGCAGATGTCAAACACTGAGTAAACTTCCCATACCAGATAGTAGAAAGACAAACAAAGCAAAGTCAATAAAAAATAATTAAGCTCAAATGCCCCTGACAAGGTTTGTTGGAACTGCAGGGTTCATCATAAACTGAAGACTTAACAACAGACTCGGGTCTTGTCTTCTATACGTCTGAGTGCAGAAGACACCAAAAACCTCAGCCACCTCGCAATCATCTCTCTCATCAGTTTCAGTTCCAAAATTGCTTTAAACTGTGCTTGCTGTCTTGCACATGAATTAAAGAACAATAATAACCATTTCATCCAATACCTACATACAATTGTCAGCAAGTTGTCAACATCAACACACAAGACAGATCTGTGCACCAATACAGACATGAAGTACCAAAGGAACCAGTCACAGCCATTATCTAGTGGCAACAGGAAGTGTGGACCAGGGCACCAGAGAAAACACATCTCAAAATAGTGATGTTGTTCTCAGAGTGAATGTTCAATATATTCAGCACTGCCCACCAAATTAAATCCCACTAGTGTAGAAAGGGAATAGCACAAAGTTGGTGACAGCAACTCAGTTTTACACAGCAAGGCAATGTAAAATAATGCATCTTGCTTTCCTAATTATTCTGTAAGAAAGTGTGAGGTCCTCAATTCAAAATTAAAAACAAACCTGAGAAGAGCATGTATAAAATGCAACTGAAGTATTTTGACATCCGTTCTAAACAGAAGCCCTCCTTCCTTTATAAGCAGGCATCTTTAACGTAAAACTTTTTTGGCACGTTATCTACTTGGAAAACCTCATGCAACATCTTAGTAGTTAATCCAAAAATAGATATAAATGAGTTTGCAAAAGAAGGTTCTGCCTAGAGGCTGTACCTGTTGATGTTCCTGAGCTCGCGAACTTGAGATGGGATCTGCAGACACTGGAGACTCATCATGTGAGGTAGAAGATGCTGTGCTGGTTGGCGGGAGAATCACAAAGTCTTGCTGTCCAGAGGCACTAGTATTAAATGGATTTGTTCTTATCTGATCTTCCTGGGTAATTACAGGCTGCTGGCCAAGAATCAGAAATACCAGGTCCTCCTTTTCACGACACAACTCTGTGGAAATCTCACGGAGTGCCAAATAGTCTCGCAGATCCTTCACCTTCATCTTTATCAACTCTTCCCGCTGAAAAGCTGTGGCTCGGAAACGCTGGCATAGGTGGCAGAGAAGGGGACCACCTTCAGGCTGGTTTGAGCAGGACGTACAAAAATTCTTCTTACAGTCCAAGCAGATGTGCTGGTAAAGAGAAGGGAACAGAATCAAACCGATCCACCATGATCTGCAACAAAGGTGCACAACGGCTGCAGGCAGTGCTCCCCTACCATCTGGAAGGCAAAGTAAGTAGTAGCTTCTGTTACAGTATAATCAAAAACCTCATGAGAATGAGGAAAAGGATTGATCCCATGAGCAGATCACTAGTTTCCACACAGTTCTTAGAAAAACACTATTTACACTCCATTTACCCAGAATGAAATATTGTATTCTGAGACAATTCCCTCAAACGACAGGGGTTTTCTGCACCTTATTCTGGACCTGTTCATCCAGTTTAACCCACAGATGAAATCAGGAGATATCTGTGAGGCAGCAGACTTTCAAGTAAATTACAGCTAGTCATGTATATCTTTACAAAACAGTGAAATAATTGCCCTGTGCATTAAGAAAGCTCTAGCATCAGAGGGAACTACTAAAAAACATTTCTCCATTTCATAAATTTAATACTTGCTATGAGTGACCTCCCTCCCCACCCCCCTTTTTTTTTCCCTCCAATTTGCTGCAATCACTAAATGAATCTTTTTTTCACCATAAGAGGAAAAGAAAACAGCAAGGCTTACAGTGTCTGACAGACATCAAAGAATTCAACATTTATTTATGCAATAAAAATAGCCAGCTTATTTTGAAAATAATATGCACACTGTATGCCAGTTAGGTGCTAGACAGAAAGTGTTGGAAGTTTTGGAAATATTAGGCCCCAGATGTTTAAAAACTTTAAAAACAGATTAAATTCCGTTGTTTAATGTTGATATTTTATATTGTTCTGGTCTTGTCACTCAGGGCTCGATTTTCAGAAGTTCCAAGCACTCACAGTCCATGTTGACTTCTGCAGAAACTTGACTGTTCAACACTTTGGAAAGTCAAATTCTACATTTTCCAATAGGAACAGCAGCAGAACAGCCGCATTACATGCCTTTTAAAAAGTCCTGAGGGAAGAAAGAACTGGTTTCAGTGGTGGTTAAAAATGCTAATTCAGTGTCTCAGAGAAGACAAGCATCTCTATGAAATCCTGCAATCCTGACCCTTCAGAGTTATGCAAAGAAAAATACACATGCAGCGTTGGAGAAGCAACAAACTCAGAGACAAAAAAATTGTTTCATGAAATGCTTCTAGTGATTAAAGAACATTTTTGATTTCACAGTTCAAAGGAGGCAGGTGTTTCTCATGTTTTAAAAGGTGTAAATATACTACTTGCTTACATAAGCCCCTTCTGATCCCCTTTACAAGCCTGGCAGCCCCCTTGCCCCATACACACACTTATAATTATAACCATCAGACTTCTCATTTAGACCCTGTAATAGACTTAAAATGACAGTTAGGGGAAAGAATCCCAATTTCCTGCCTAAGCATTTTAAGACATGAAAATTTCTACCACAGAGAGAGTCTCTGGTCATGCAAACTTGAAACTTCATCTCAAAATTGCAGTTTGGGGGCCTGCCAAGTAAAAGTGACTTTCATCAATCACAAAGCAAGACAGGAAGGGCAATTTCCACATACCATCCAGTGCTGAGAAGTTTTCCTTAACTTGGTCATTATAAAAAACATTAGTATGTAACTGACTTTTTTTTTTGACCCTATGATTGCAGGAGCAATCCAGTTTCTTGGGAAATTTTCAAGGCAGAGACAGGAACTACTGGTTGTGCGTGCATCTAGAGCAGGGGAACAAACACTCCACAAAGGCAGAGTAATGGAAAATAACCCCATTGACAACACTCTCCCTCCCTCAATTACCCATCTCTGACAGGGGAGCAACCAGAAGAACTGAGGAAAAAACCAACCAAACAAAAAACAAAACAAAAAACCCCAACCCTGCTTTACTCTGGCAGTGCTCCCCCATGCTATGCAGACTGCCAAACTGGCTCCAAGGGGAACCACTGTACAGCCAAGGACCTTCCAGCCAGAAAACCCCTACTCGAGTACTTACATGTTTAGGTATCACGTAAGCGAGCACAGTACAAGGGCTGCATTATCCAACATGTCTTTTGCAAGCAATTAACGGTAGTAACACAAGTCTGCCTTAGTTATCAGATGATACATTTGAGAAGTCAAAATAAAACCAGGCATGTCTCTGGCTTATCAGTTCACCACTAGGATTCATCTTTAGAGGAAAAAAAAATTCCCCAGCTTGTATCTGAGCATCAAGTATTTAAACATGCACAGAAGCTGTTCACCGTATCTCAGTATTAAGCAGCTTTTACAGCTTCGATATATTTGTTGAACTCTGACTGAAAGGGCAATGATCGAAGACACTGTTCTCTTCAGAATGATTACTTTCAAATGCTGTTGTAAATTAAATCCAGTTACTAAAAGGTCAGACCACTTCTGAATGATGCTTACTAACTGGCAGCACAATCACAGGATGGTCAAACAGAAGTGAAATACTTTAAATCAGAAGCCTGTCCAGAGTGGAAGCTGTTCCCGGTTGTTTGCTCTAACAGCTAGTCCCCCAGAGATACCAGGATGGGGCTTTGATACACTTGGCTCTTCTCTGTATGCAGGATAAAATGAAGACATGCCAACATTCAGGCTTTCACTACAGCTACTGTTGTTCAGGTTTTTTTTTTTTTTAATCTTACACTCTAGCTTGCCAGGAGCTTTTTCTGTAAGTATGCAAAGAAAAGCATCTTCCTGAAAATGTCAGCCAATTTAAGGCACTGAAACCAGAAAATGGGGGAGGAAGGAATAACAATCTGACATATCCACCAAGAACGCCTGCCATAGCTTTCTCTCAGCAGAGAAGGAAATGAAGAATGTTTGTTTTAAATTTAAAAGATTTTGTGGAATCAGTTTGCTGCAGAAAACCAAGATCAAAAAAGTCATCTAAGAGAAGGAAAACACCAAAAACACTCAGAAATTTTTGCTACCACAATTAAATTTTACATCCTTTAAAGACGCTCCAACAGTTAAAAGCATCTTATAAATCATGCTCCATTCAAACCTCCCTTACCCTAAACCTTTTAGTAGGTGCCATGTTATATGAAAATTAAAATACAATTACGATAAAAGATCAAGTACATAAGATACCATCATTTTGCTTTTGGGGGGTGTTAGTTGGTTGGTTTTTTTAAAAGCAAATCTAGGTTATCCTTATGGTCACCAGTGCAGAAGCAATTAATTTTTATCTATTGTATTTCAGTATAAACATTAACTGGACACTAGAATTCAAAGGTACTGCCTCTCTTGGGTCAAAATGCAGGTTTTGGTGCTCTTGCAGCAAAGTGAGATTTCATACACTTCTTGGTCCATATCAACAGAATTAAAGAATTAACATGGCTTACAAACATGTCAGTGTTCTACAGATTATGTACTCAGTTCTTTATCTCAAATTGTCTTCTGGAGACCAAGGACTGAGGGACGAAGGTCTAGCAGACCTTCCTGCAGCTGTTTAAGCTTTGCCACCTGTAGCCATCTAGCTCAAGTCAGTCCCAGAGATTACTGCTCAGTAGTTGTGGTGGCAGACAGAGGGTCGAAGGAAGGTTTAGGGACACCTCCTTCACAATACAGAATATAAACCTCAAACTCATTTTCATTGATAGTCTGCACTGAACGGGAGCAGCTGAGACACAAGCACACATTGTACTCTGCTGCCCCAGTTACACTGACAGCCAGCTCCCACAGAAAACCAGGGAAGTCTGCTGGGGGCAGAAATGTCTTAAATTGCTTTAGCAGATCCTCTACAATTTGCAGACCAGAGCTTTACCTAGCCCAAATCAGTCACTTATCTGGAGCGGTACTGGTGACTCTTATACAAGGGACTGCTTTAAAGACAGTTTATATAGGACCATGGAAAAATAGGACCATGGTTCTACCACTGCTACTGTATACTTAACTGCATGAATTGTTTTCATTTCAAAAGCAGAATCTTCTACATCCTCTATTAGCTACTCTGCAGAAGAGTAAGCACTGGATTCAGAATAATGCTTTCCATGAGTGTTTGCGAAGACATACCACATTAATGAAGACAGTGTTAAAGGCAACACTGTGTGGAGTCATGTGCAGTGACTGCACCATTCCCAGCTGACCCAAAATCTGTCTGCTGTCAGAAAAAGTCTAAGCATACTTACATACCCAAAATATATTAACATATAGACCCAACACCCAAAATATATTTCCAAAATTTAAAATTGTAGTCATTTCTGGAGCAATAACACTTCTCAGTGCAAAAAGGCATAAACATCCCTGTTGTTCTGTGAGTAGAAAGCAACAGCTCTGCAAGACTTACCATTTCTCAGATATGTGCCAGCATGCATGAATAAAAAGGTGCAAGAAAGACCAATTTTTTTAATTTCCCCATCTAATCTAAAGGGCTGTAGCCAAAATGCACTGTAATTTTTACAGTTCTCACATTATTAAGTTCAGTAACATGCTATGTATAAGACACTTCCTAAGCCACAGAGTTTGGACTCTGAACAACCTTCCTCACTAAAATATTTTTCAAACAGCGTTATAGGAACCACCATGCCCAAATAATGACCCAGACAGGGTCTGCTGTCTAATTAAAAATCTTGTGCAACAATTATTTTGGCACATAGATGCTCACAAGTGAAGTTTACGAACAAGATAAAAGGGATTTGGTCTTTTTTTTTAATTATTATTTATTTTTTTATTCTTTGGCACCAAGCCTCAGCAATTCAACACACACCCTCAATAAACTTATATGGCTTTTTAGTTTGAGCAACAATAGTTTGGAAAAGAGAGATGTAGATCTTCCTTTACTGAAAGCACAAACAGATTACTAAATTTCTTGCCACAACTTTTTTTTTTTTTAAAAAGGATATTGGTGTTTTTAAATAACAAATTTAAAAACTCATGTTCAAGTTAATGCTCCTTTAAATGATTATAAGCAGTTTGGCTTTCTTCTTTCAGCGCCTGGGAAAGCCAAGTCTACTGAAGGTTAACTACCACATTTCCAGTCATCTTTAACTACGTCCGCTAATTGCGAAAGAATGACTAAAGACACAGAAGCAAAGGCAAGCTGTCTCTTCCCATATGGTATGTCCTAAAATCAGAGGCCTCTAATGTGAACCCATTTCTCTTCAAATTGGCTTTTTGTACCTAAATGAAAGTCAGATGGCATATTGCAGTCAAACTCAACACTCCCCTAAGGCAGCGGTGCCAGAGAAGACGTTTGCGACTCACCTTCCTAGAGGAGTTGTCGAAGTGCACCCCACAGGCTTTGCAGCTCTGTTCAGAAGCAGTGGGAGACGGGTAGGAGCTGTACCCGGGGTTGGAATAGGCTTGGGCTCTGGCTCCCTGCTGCGGCTGCGGCTGCATCTCTTCGGGTGAGCCATCCAGACAAAACCAATTACAACAGCTTGCCCACATAGTAACTGAAAGCAGAAAAGATACACATTAGTAGTAACATGGGAAACAACGTTAGCTAAAGTGAGAACAAAGCATAAAATGCACATTTAAATTTCCCACCAGCAATTCATTTTTGACAGTGTGTTTGTAAGTTTTGATCTTTCCTCTAACTTACAAGCACATGCAAAATCCACACACCCAGTCCAGCATGGTACGCCTTTGGTGAGAAAGGACAAATAAACTTCAGGATAGTTATTACTGGAATTTCTTAGAGTTAAGAGATTACACAAAAGATAAGATAAATTTTATGTTCCCATTGGCTGAATAAGACTTTGTGATCAAGTCTGCTGTAACAGGCTGTCTCTATTCCATGTAAACCATAATACACTGACTTTGGTTTTTGTGCACTGGGAAAAGCAAACAGAAACTCAAATTATGTCTCATACATTATTTAAATAAAATCAGCAGCAAGATCATAGATAGCTATTCTTCAATTTTATTCTAAATCCCTCTACAGATTTTCAGCTACAGATCTAAAAAGACAAAAGACAAGGAGATAGAGCCACTGATTTAACATATGCCAGTTCTCAACTGAATTTGCAGCATTACAAGGCTAAATCATCACACAGCAAGTAAATGTCAGTAACTTAAGAAAAATCAAATATTAGCTTTTTTTTTTTTGCAAGTCAAATAATGACATAGATAGATGCATATGCACACACTTACCTAAAATCCTTACAGTCCAGTGCAAAATGCACAGTTTTGGAGTCTTCTAAGACCACCCATGCAGAAGTATTCCAGAAACACACTGCTATAAACTTGCTTTTGGGAGTTTACAAAGAAATCTGAATTCATCTGGGCATTCAGTTTCTAGAGCATACACCATGTGTCATCACTTACTGGTAAACAGAATACAAATTGCCTCCTCTGCATTTCTGCATTCACACAGTAGTTCCTGGACTGTGTTTCTTTTATGTCTTAAAAATCAGGTCCATCACTGATAGTGTTCAGCAACTGCTCCATTTTATAAACTTCTGGAAAGAAAACATCTCTCAGCTACACAGCCAATTAATTTCTTTTCCCTCAGTAAGTATTGCCACCGTAAAACTCCAGATTCCCAAGGGAAGGGAGCTGGTATGAGTCCTAAAGGTTATTTGGTATAATATACCAACATAGTTCTGTTGATTTTTTTTTTTAAGCTGTGTTAAGTCTTTTGGGTTGATGTACTGGAATTGAGAAGCTTTTGCAGTTTGGTGGTGTTCCAGTATCTGTAGCTTTAGTGGCATCTTTAATCCTTTCAAAATCTAGCTGAATTTGGCTCGTCAAAGTTACTGCTGTCACTGCAGTGGACATATGCCTTTCAAAATCCACAATGGTGAGCTTACCAATGGACTCTACCCTGCAGGCTCAGCAGATTTTAATGTTTAAGTGAAAATCTACAGATTCATGACATGATAAACAATTCTTAGTTTAACTGATGTGCACAATGCTGTAGTGTAAATTGCACTTAGACTGGCAACTAGATCTTAATAAATACATGGAGAGAGGCATTCCATGAACAAAAATAACATATCATCCATTTGTATTAGCTCTGCACTGCAATCAAAAGACACTAGATATCATACATAAAAGAAACAATTACTCTTTTTCTTTCTGCACATTAATTTTCAAGCTATCAGTCCCCCTCAGAAGTTAACACATCCTTTCTACTGCAAAAATACTGAATTTCTATTTTAAATGATGCTGTTTGGAGGCTTAATTTGTTCCTAGGAATTGCAAATCCAAACAACACAAAAGCTGCACAGTCAAACAAGTATTCACAACCTCCACATCAGTGGAAAACTGCACCCATAGTTAAGTTCCCTTCCTGTTTCAAGGACCCTGCAAACTGAAGGCCACCCACGATAACAGAATACACAAATGCTACTGCCTGCCCCCAAAACTTTGTTTTCCTAAAAAAAGACAGCCCACTAATTCACTCTGGAACATTGCAACATGTCAAACATCGGGAAGAAAAACACAAGGGAGTGCACAAACCAGGATAAAATAAGACAGAACTCAGCATTCAGCTGGAGTTGTAGTTTTGTGTAATTGCCAGAAATGAAAAGATTGACAAAAGGCTCAGATGTTGCTTTAGAAGAACCTTAATCCTGCTCAACTACAAAAGCATGAAGGGAAACGTCCATAAACAACTAATAACCAGGACCATCCTCTGATCTGTAACATTTTTCCAAAGATATCTCCCATCTTTAAGAGAAAGGAGTACATGGAAACACGATAGCCATTCCTACAACACAGGCACACTACTTCAGCTTGTACCAGTGTATGTCAGGTTTTAATTATTTAAGGACCTCTGCATATAGGTGCAAGTTTAAGTTAGGGCTTGTCTACGTGCAGCATTTACATAGACAAAGATGCTTCACTGAAAACCACTTTGTGCTGATGGTTGATAGCCACACAGAAACGGACAGCTCTCACTTCACTATCAGCATTTCAGGAGGCTGGTGGGTTCCTGCTGAGCACATACTTTGCACTGTGAGCTCGCATCCCACGCTTCTTTTGTGCCACTGTCAGCTGTTACACAAAGCGGGATTCTCCTCCAGGCGCACCGAGAGATACCTGCCAGCCAGCAGCCATCGTCTCTCAACACAGCGGACAGGTCAGGGACAGCACCTGGGCAATGCCGCGACCTGCTCCTCTGCATCTTAAGAGTGCTCCAAGGGCAAGAAAAGGAACTCACAAATGTTTCCACCTCTGTCCAGACAGTGGCCATCATGCTCTGCATCTCAGTCAACATCACCCCAACTGATTCTGTAGATATCTACCACCATTTCCAAATTCCCAGCAGACCATAATGGCTGAAAAACACGAATTACACTGTTGATACCTGGAACATGCAGTGGATGCTACATGGGAACTTAAAATGCTGCCACCAGTTAGGCAAAGCTTTGCTAACTGGCAGCTATACTACGAAGCAGATATGACTGAGGCTTAAGATGCTAAAATGTCTCCTTATCTGCCTACAGCTGCACTAAGATGACAACAACAACAACAAGAAACGCAGGTAAGATTGGGCAGCTGCTTCAAGAGGGATTTTTCCTTTGTTCTGTACATCAGACCTGAGGAAGTAAGCACGGCCAGTGGGAGAAGACTGGTAGCGGCCAGCAGAATTTCTCAGTAAAATTTCGGGATGGCAATTTCCTAGGTATCTCTACAATGTTTGCTACAGCCTAATTATTCCCTCATTTATTTTGTTACCCATTCAGAGGTATGCGGTCAGCACCATCCAGAAAGTGGCAATTTCTGTAAGCAACGCTTTGACGGATGGGTTGTTGTTACAGATGTGGCAGAGTTTGATCATCATAACTAGAAAGCACTGCCCTGTGTAAAGCCGGTCAATCCTTTGCAGATGAATGGCTGTTCTATATGCAAGGAGCTCCACAATTACACTGAAGTGACAAATAAATGCCCAGTCAAAAAAATTTACCAGTGGAAAGAGCTACTTCTTTGTTGTGCTCCAGGGCTTGGTAAATACTTACAGTAAATTGACTAATATGAACATGTAGGTTTAGTAAAATTAACACCACCATAGATTTCAGGAATTCTCAAGCAACTTCTTGAATAAAAGATGTTGACTTACTGGCATGACTAACGTTACAGGCATTACTGATACTGGCAGTCTTCATTATTCTTGGACATGATACTTATACTGGCCAATGGGAGCCGCAGAAAATAAGTGTTTTAACTACACAGCTGAGCGTGGTTTTGGGAAACTGAAAGCCCTATGGCCAGCACTCAACAGATTACTTCCTGCAGCGAAAAAGTACCTGCCCTAAATTGTAACTGCATGTTGTGCTTGGGAATATCTGCAAGAGCAAAGGGAGAAGGAGCTTCACCAAGGGTGGAGATGCAAGATCAAACAGTCATCTTGGACCTGCAAACACATCCACCCACATGGCAATCATTACGCTGGGCTTGTTTTTGGGAAGGGGGATTGTTTTATCTTCTTTCTTGAGTCTATTTAAGGAAAAGCCAGAAGAAATCCAATAAATATTCGACGAGGCAGGGAGTTGCTTGCCATGGTCTGTGGGCAAAGCAGTGCTAGCACTCTATCATGCTCTGCTGGACTCCCCTTTTTTTTTTTTTTTTTTTTTCATATGAAGCTGTGAATGCCATGATTCTCTTCACTGATTTTAAACATAAGAGTGAAATTCATTTCACCACCTGTTCATTAACATGTTCTATAAATCACGAGTTTTGTATAAATTTGCAAGCATGATTTAATTCCGGAGGAAATACCAGTGACGTTTCCCTCCCATACACTGTTGAATATAGTATTCATAATGCAAGCCTAGATTTTTATACTTTCCATCTTCATTTAAAAAAAAAAATCTGAACTCAGGTTCTCACTATATATGCAATATTAATGCCATAACCGTGCTGGCTGGAGTATCAGAGATTGCTGTCTACATACAGGATTTATTACACACGCTTTGTGGATTTCTGTCAAAGGATAGGCTTTGGCTCTATAGGAAAATTGTGGTTTATGTTTGAATATAAAATTTCCCTTTATTTTCCTAAGAGTACAAACAATAAGGGACTAGAACAAGTGAAAAAAACAGCTCTCGGAATCATTGAGCTTTCAGCTGTGTATAATAAAGCTCTCAATGACTGTGTCTGGCTTCTCCTTCTCATGACTGCTCAAGAATTTGGGGGCTGGAATGCAGTAGCACCAACAAGACACTTGAGTTAAGGAATCAAAAGGAACTGAGCTCCCACGGGCAGTTGATTTTGTTCCCACACCAGGAGAAGCCACAGCAACAAGTACTACTCCTCCTCCTCCTGAGAGGCCTTCAGCCACTGGAACACCAGGGCTGATGACCCTTGAGGCTACTGCAAATGGAGAAGGGTGCCAAAAAGGGAGGGAGATGCAAGACAAATAGCAGCTTTGCTAGGGCATGCTTTCCTACAATAATGTTTCCTCATTAGCTCTATCAGCTGCCCTCACACCTCCTAACTTAGAGGAAGACTGCTGACCACAATGAGCTGCTTTTCTATTAGCTCCCTGAACCATCAAGCTCCTCTTTCCATCTCATTTATCAAAAGGCCATCCTCCTTGACTACCTCCTTACTACCTTTCAGAACCCCCTCCCAGATTCCCAAACCGTCCTCTCCTGTTTTTCAGCAGTTTCCATGAGATTAATGGAGAGTGTCTCAGTCTTCTCACTCTTTGCTACGTACCAGGGAACTGCCAAACTGCAGAATCCAGTAAGGTGTCTGTGCTTCAAGTACAGGTGCTATACAACAATGCATATCCAACCTGTTATCCATTGTGTGGCCTCCACAACAGCAAAACCACATTCATTCATAAGACACAACTTTCAAGGCAACACACCAAGACTGGGATTAATGCTATTCACAGAAGCAGTAGTTTCTGCCATTTCTAGCAGCCTGAAGATCACCGAAATCTATTCAGAAAGCCAGAACAGGGCACTGTGGCTTTAAAATACCGATGTCTTGCTGAAGTACATTTAAAATTACTACTTTTGCATTATTATTCCATGCTGTATCCCCTGCAAAATTCATCACATCCCACTTTCATGAATGCTGTTTTGCAATGATTTAAGTATTTAATGAGTTAACCATCTTGGTTCCTCATTAATAGCATTGTACAGTTGCTCATTGTTACAATTTACTTTTTTCTGTTTTTTCAGTAAACCCACACTGATAAGAAATGCCTTGCTAAAATTAGTTTCACTAACAACCTACCACTTACAAACTGAATTCACAGCTTGCTTGGTCAAAAATTAGTATTTACTTGGTAACAGAGCTATCAAATAATCTACTCAAATGACATGCATGAAATATTATTTTTATCAGCCTGTGTCACAGGCACACAGACCTGAATTATGATAAATGGGAGCAACCATATGTTGGGACAGGTGGAAAAGTCAGCAAATTAGCCATTCGCAGGAGGCACAAGGGAAGAAGGCAGGTTGCCAGTCTGAGCATGACATTTGCAAAGGTGGTGTCTTAACCTGTACAAAGCATGAGAAAATGAAGACTGGGGACCAGCCCTGGCTACCTATCACAAAGCATGTAAATCTAATTTGCCAGATACAACAATTGGATTGAGCACATAATATTTTTACCTAGGGATAGGAAAAAAAATGTGTTTATGAGTAAAGGTACTAGTTCACGTGTGCCCAAGGTGACAGCATGCACATCTGGAAAAAAATACGTAAATAAGTATCAGCACTGTATCATGGCTAGAAACCTGAGTGTTCAGAGGGAAGAGACTGAAATTTTGGTATGGAGGGAGGAGACATTTTTCCATTTTTTTCTGTGCTTTCAAAATGTCTAGAGCCATTTCACATCTTAATCATCTAAGTATGCAACACCAATAATCTTTACAAAGACAAATACATGATTGCTCACCAGTCTGATCAGCAACTTTGATGTCAATCTAAAATTTTTCAGGGAAAAAACTGGCCAGCTATGAAGGCAGAGGACAAAGTATTCAGGTCAATCTGCACCGAGCATATATAGAACTGGGTGTCCAGGTTAGTTTCTGTGGCGTCTTGGTCAGGCTTCTGTGCATCCAAGAGTGCCTATGCTGTCGGGCACATCAAGGCTAGCGGTTGTACTGGAACAGCGTCTGCATACTCACGTCCACTGGCTGCTTTCGATGGACAGAACAGGCTGATATTGGCACCCCATGCCCGTACGCTGTCTAGACCTTCCCTGTCAGATATGGACAGTACATGGCTGCTAGTTCAGCCTGTGCCTCCTGGTAACCATCTTCAGACCCTCTTTACTACAGCATGACACAGCTGCATCTGTGCTCCTCCACCTCGGAGATGCCTTCAAAAGCCTCTACGTGCGAGTGCCAGGCGTCTTAGAAGGCAGGAGATGCAGCACATCCCAACACGACCAGCCAGGAGCCAGAGCGCAGCACACAACTGGATTCAACAGCATGCGCGCTTACTAGGTGCGCTGCTTCACCGAGGGCACGAGCCCAAAGGAAGAGAATTTGGCTGCACACCAGCATTTTAATCAAGGAAGTGACATCTATTTACCACAGAGCAGAAAGTAAACAGTGTAGCCCATTGGGGCAGGGTGCAAAGCAGCGCAGGAAAAAGCTGAAATGGGGCTGCAGTAGTTCAGCACAGAGACAGCCAACTTCACTGAAATGCTATTGCCTTAAATTATTGCTGATTCCAAGAGAAGTACCAAAAGTAACTTCCTGGTTACATGGTACAGAGGAAACCATCATGTAGACAAAGATCCTTTTATACTGCTATAACCTGGTTTACATTGGAGTAAATAATTTGCAAGGTAAGCCCTTAGAAAATTTGCTTAAATGAGAGGAAAATTAAGAATTAGAGTTCTCAAATACATGAAAAAAATACAGTAGGTATTCTAAGAACATTTTGCAGTTTTATCCATGTTTATCAGCAAGCTCTGTTACAAGTAATTTGATTTGCAGGCTTACTCTCAGCAACACTTGCTGATGTTCTGTTTGTTAGATTTACAGATAGATCTTCAATGAAAGCGCCTCTGCCCATCAGCAAATCCCACCAATAGTGTTACGAGCACAAAGGATCTAAGCTTCAAGCACCTCTTTGAAACCAGAGTGCTGCAATTTTCATTTTAAGATCGAGAAAATGCTTTTAGAAAGCTGTGTGATTTATAGAGCATTGCACGGGAAGCTAATTCCAAAGGCAGAAACAGAAACCCTCTCACTTGACTCTCAGCCTTGCACCTGAATTGCACACTCAACACTCACCCACTTTCTCTCTCCTCTGTAGCACAAGTAAAACCAAACTATTTTTCCCAATTTTAACGTGAGAAGCTTGGAAATCCTGTTTTGTTTTAAAAGGAATTGGGTACCTGGGGCGTGTATTATTTCAATATAAACTGTTTATTTTGACCCAAAACTGCACTTTATATATTGAAAAATATTTAGATAAAAAGTTCTTCTTGCTATTAACTGTAATTAGGTCTCTAGACATCTGCCAAGAGGGAAATTCAACAGCAGCCTTTTTCTTTTGCAAGTCAGTGACATTCTTCCAGCAAGTTAACACAAAACAAAACAACATGATTAATGAAATCACGTGACTAGTTTTAGAAAATTATTTCTCAACCAGTCTATCTTAATTCCTTAGTCCCTACCTCTTCCCAAGTAATGTGCTGTGACCTCAGATAGACTATCTCCCTTCCACCCTCCTGCTATGCTGAAAAACAATTTAAAAAATACAGTGCACTTTTCACACTAGTATGGTATTCATCAGCATGACAAAATTAAG
Organism: Haliaeetus leucocephalus; assembly: GCF_000737465.1. Classification (NCBI taxonomy): domain Eukaryota; kingdom Metazoa; phylum Chordata; class Aves; order Accipitriformes; family Accipitridae; genus Haliaeetus; species Haliaeetus leucocephalus. The sequence continues at coordinate 2,399,894 of NW_010972831.1, read as the reverse complement.
TCAGCTGTAATATATAGCATGAACCAATTCAGAAAGAGAAGAAAGAAAACTCTGGAGAAGCAAGATTCCAGAGTAGTCCACTTTGTTACCACTCCCACCCTCCTAGCATCCTGCGTGGGTATACGTGTGTCTCTATCCTTTGTCCCACAGACAAAAGTGCCACTGAAAGTGGAAGCTCTCTGTCAAAACTTTAGCAATGTCCTAGGAATCCTAGACTATCACATACCATTTCAATCAGTCCTTTTCATTACGAGGAAAAAGGTCAATGCTGGCTTGCGCTCTGAATTTTCTTCTCTGTGCCTTCACATCATCACAAGTCTTCCTTGGATTTAGTTTCAGCTAGCTGGTTTTTTCAAGCAGTGGGTAGCTGCTAAAATTGTAATTGCAATATGGAGCAATAAATTGCTAAATGAAAACCTGAAAATTTAAATAACTCTGTAGCTTCCTTAACCAGCTCTATTTAAAGGAGGTCATCATTCCATACTCTCCAGACTTCATCTCAAAACCCACCTAGACCACTCTTCCATGACAGCCACATGGCAATAGCTGGAGGAGGTTAGCTGGATTTGTGCCCACCTGAAAGCCAGAAATGGTGTCTAAAGGCACAACATAATGCTACAAATACCTCACTCTCTTTGCAAATTCTACATTGCCCAGAAAGAGAAAGTTGCTCAAACTAAGATTCTGCTGTGCTGAAGACTGCTATGAACTAAATGACTTCAGCATTCAGATATTACAAACAGGCAGGAGCAGTTCCACAATTTAACCAGGGACATCAGGGGAACAGCTTTGAATCACCTCAGGTTTCACCACGGAAGAAGGTAACCACTGTTGGATGGCTTTAATGATACTCTTTTCCTAAATGGGCACAATGCAGGGGGCTGGAGAAAAAAAGGGAGGAGAAAGGATGTGAACTTGTATTTTCATCATATCACTGGAGTTCCCACTTCAGATAAAAAGAGATCAAGTTATTTCTGTCAAAATCCTTGGCCCAAGAGGCCTATGATGACAGCTGCACATCTTGTTTCATTGTGACAGAAGGTTTCTCTCCAACTGGATAAATTACATATTCATCAACAGTTCATCTTTGGAATGAAACACAAGCATATGGGGCAGTTGAACAGAGGAGAGAGAGAGGCATTATCCCAGACACAGCTCCACAAACTTAGAAGAACCCTTACCTCCAATCTACAGAGGCAGGGCAGGAACACAGAAAACAGGAGGCATCTCACCACAAATTGCAGTGATGTGCACAGAAACTCCCTATCCCACCTGGTGTACAAGGATTCAGAGAGATGAAGGACTCTAAAGCAGCTGTTCCCGAAATAGAGACAGTTTTAAGTACAATCTTAAGTATTGCAGTGTTATTCATCCAACAGCTGAGCTTGGGTTGGAGGTGGTACAGTATGAGCCAGAATTACAATAAGTTCGTCTAAAATTGGGATTGCAGTTGGCACTAATGCTCTGAAGACTCTGTGCTATCACTCTCTCAGACACCCAGAATTAAGAGTGTTTGCTGATAAACTGCACCAGTTGGAAATCCCATAAATTACTTTTCATGCCAAGCTTCGGGTTCATTTTTAAACAGTAAACTTCTAAATTTTTTTTTTCTCCCCGCCTCCCCCGAAATCAAAAGATAGCCTCAAAATTCTTCACACACAAAGCCTACTCTCCCCCCGCCCTTATTTTGGGAGCTGTTAGTAGAAAATCGACCTAAACCCCATGGAATTCATACATGTGGAAAAGTGCACATGCAGTAAAACTGCACGCAACAAAGATCTGTGCAGACTGGTAGGCACCCTCTAACCTATTTAACTGTAGCCTAAAAAAAGGTTATTTTTATTTGGCTAGACTGAAAAAGATCTGAATGTATATAATTGAGGCACATCATAACAAGTACAAACACTGCAGACTCATTTCATAGCTATGCCTATTCCAAATTAATCCGAATTCAAATCCAAACTAGGTACTGAAATAGAATAAAATGCAACTGCATATTATCTCCTTCGGTAGACGTGTTCAAAGACCAGCACACACGTCACATCTGAAACTCTGTAGAAAGCTCTGTTCTCCCAGACCGCAGAAATACTTACGAGTTTGTCAGCAGTTAAAGAAAGATCCAGGATATTGAATACAGTACTGAAAAGCAAAAAAACTGAATACTAGTTTTGTTACTGAGACAACAAAAGATATTGGAATAAAAAAGTCAGTTTATTTATGGCTTAGTGACCTCATCTGTGGATAAAGAAAAATACCCCACTCTCATTTGAAGTAAGTTAGTAAAGGTGAAATTGCACTCTTAAACCATTTCCATAAATATTAACTATTATTTTTGTGCCAATTTCTATTTAGCACTGAATCATTTGAAATTCAAAATTGCTTATGTGCAGCCCTGGATAAGAGCTTGAAAACTGAGGGAAAGTTCAAGCCTTACCATCCAGTGTCTGTCAGTAGGACTAGCATGAACTACTTATAACATTTGTGGGACAGATGTTGTGAAAAAGTCGATTTCCAACCATCCACAGTGTTTGTTTCTAGAGCTGAAAAATTCTAATTTGGTTTACCACTGCCCTTGTTCAATTGCCATGCCTCTCTTCTTGCAGCCTCAATCTCTGCAGAACATTAAGGACTAGTAAACCCCAAACAATGCAAACTGTAATCTGGGCTTTATTCAAACTGAAACACGAACAAACCCAATAGCCATCTTATCCTGTATTTTTGGTTACTGAGTTGAAGGGTAACATCCCTAGGAGATTCTGCAAGAGCTCACACAGGAGCATATATTATGGCAGAACATTAAAATTCTTTGTCAAGCACTTTAAGCACCTGTGTGAACTGCCAACAGAGGCAGAACAGGGCATCGTTCAAAGGCACAGCTCACCTAAAAACTGCTGCAATTTATGTTGTTCAAAGCAGAAAGCGAGAACTGCTGAACATGGAATCATTGTTGGATCCAAACTGTATAAAATATATTTTTTTAACAAGACTGAGAGAATACTAGGTAACGAAAGCTTCAAACAGCCTTTAAGGACCTGCATCTTCTGGAGTCCCTATCTTTGTCATGAAGAGGAAACTTCCCATATATGGCCCAAGCCGACAAGCAGACTTAGGGTCACATTTCAGTTCATGGCTTTTGGCAAGCCCAAGCATTCAGACATCATGAGTCAGTGCTCCAGAAATCATTGGGTTTTATAAACTAATAAATCTATTTTATTTTGTTTAATTTGCCTTGGGTTTGTTGGGGTTTTTATCTCAACCTTTGCAGTACACAGGCATCATCACATTTCATTTTGCTTCTCTGTAACTGGGAGGAGCACTTCTTTCCATTCTGGGTTTGTTTGCTTTGTAAAATGACAGACAAGATTTTTGTATTAGATTAAATCCTGGTGTTGGGGCATTAAGAAAATAAACATATCGACCATCATGGAAGCTGGGAACAGATACTATGCTGTCTTGCACTTTCACACAGCCCTTTAACAACAAACACTAACTTTTTAAATAAAACCTCAAAACATCTTCACTTCTGTTCTTAGATCCCAAACAAATAAGAATTTATCTGGCATTTCAGCACAAGCAGACATGACTTTGCTGCTAAGAAGCTCCCTGCAACACAATCTTTTCCACCACTAACCTGATAATAGCAACATGAACTTTCCTCCATTTTGAGTTCTACTGTTTTCAGCTCAATAGTTCAGCAGAAACTGCCCCATTTTTGATTACACACACAAAATCACATACCAGTTATTCCTATTTAAAAAAAAAAAAAAAAAAAAAAAAAAAAGACCTGAAGTTCAACAAATTCCATCGGGTAATTATTTTCAGATTAATAATGGGATAAATAATATGGGACAATTGGGGCTGAAGATTTTTGGTTTCAGTTTCTAGCTCTGTTACAGATACTCTGTGCATCTAGGCCACTTCAATTCTCTGTGCCTCAGTTTTCCATAAGTAAAATACAGATAATACCTCATCAGGGAATGGAATCAAGTTAATATTTCATTTCTTTAAGGCAGTACTGTATTCACAATGGAATTAAATACTTTCAGAGAACTATCACAGCTCACAGAAGTGAGGCACTTCTGGGAAGAAAGAGTTATAGTGAACAACCTCCTTGCATTTCTGCAGAGCATCCTAACAATTTCACATTAGAACAACACACATAAATATATATAAAAAAAAAAGGACCAGACAAGATGATTTTGAGTTCAACTTCGTTTCACACAAGTGCAAAAGACAATGCAAGTACAGTTAGTTTTTTGCTCTTTTTTTGTTGGGGTTGGTTTAACTCTTTATCAGTTCACAGTGCAAATTACAGTAACATGCAGAATAGAATATTGCTCAAAAAGTTTGTTTTTACTTAATGAGGCATTTTAACAAAAAAAAAAAAGCGTCACTGACAAATCTGGCCTTGTCAAAAAATAAAAAAAAAAAAAAAAGACAGACATTCTTGGTACTTGAGACAAGAATAACGTCTGAAGGAGGCAGCACACTATCAAATTGCTGTTTAGAAAAACATCTAGGATTTTAGATTTCAAATCTTTTGTCAATGTTGTAAAAATTCCTTTTAATTTAAAAGTTCAGAAGGTTCCATAAATATTTTTAGACTGTTTCCTCCATAATAAAGGATTAAAACTGATCAGGCAAGTATACAGTAGACAGTAATAGTTTATATCCTTTTCTTCACATTTGTTTCTATTAGGGGAATTTTTAGGAAATACTACCACTTATTACAGATTTAATTTCAAGCTTGCATCTGTTATTCCAGGCAGAGCAATAAAAGCCTTAGTTTGTATTATTAAGAGTCACATCCAGAAGTAAAAAAAACAAGCTTAGGCCTCCATAATAATATCTTACCAAGTTACTTAGGTTTTGAGCAGAACACCACTTGCAAAACATTGACGCAGAGACAGGACTCATTCCAAGAACGATCATCTTACTTCACTTAGACAAAGTAAAGCCTTTCATGAATTAGGCTTGGGTTTGGCCTGCATTCTCTTCTATGAAAAGGCTTCATTATATGCAGTTGAACACATTGTTTGAAAATGTGATACAAATGGCATTTAATGCAGCAAAAGGTGAGCAAACTAAAATGGTAAAACTGTATTAAACGTGCTATATGTTATCTCCAAAATACACACATTTTGAGAATCTTTAAATAGGTTTTCACCCACAGAAGAGTTCAGAGATGGTATCAGCACCACTCACAACTATTAGATAAAGCTATTTGCAGATTGAAGATGTCTCTGAAGGCAGACATTGGCAGATAAAAAGAAATGCTGCAAGTACTTTGTTTTTAAGTGCATTATTTTGCTATATACAAATAGTCATTTACTGGTGCTTTGAATTCCAACTGCATTCTCTATGCACATTTTGTAGGCATTGCAATTCACTTCTGAAGCTCCAGCAGCAAGCTAAACAACATATTTCAATTCTTTTCAGGAATTTCTTACTTCACTCAGAATGACATTCTTGATCTAGTTATTTCCATTGCAAAAAACAGTCTGTGATCTGTCTTCAAGTCAGAGAAGCAAGTAGCAAGAAGTATAAATAACAGCAGGAATAGAAAGAACAAGAAGTTTGTCAAAAAGAAGGCTGAGGTTTGGGGCTTTATTTTTATTAAATACCTGCATCAACTCCCTCTTGCTTCTCTTCTGCATAAGAGACAAGTTCTTACTCCTTCTACCCGAGAGCCCTTTGCACAAAAAGATGCACAATGACAGACTAGATGTGACTAAACAAACAAGGAAATACATGATCCTGTGCAACAACTGATAAGCCCTTCAATCCGAGAAACATAAGGTACGGATTATGCAAGTATCAGCCTCTGACTGGAAGAAACCTGCATTCTGAGCTCTAAGAGTCTCTATATAAACAGCAGCTTCAATTTCTACTTTTTTGATTATACAGTCAAAAGGGACTTTGAAATCTACACTTTATTTGGAATCTGAAAAATAAACTGTTTCCAAACTATTTTGTAATGCTTGTGTAATGGCCTCAAGACAGCCAGTAATTTAGACAGCTGTGCAACTAGCCACAGAAGCTGCATTTTTGAAATCGCCCTTCTTTGGAACAATTGAAACTTTCTCCAGGACAAAGTCTGCACACAGAGAGCAGTGTTTCCCTGCAAGCATGTAACAGTTTCATTATTGTTTAACTACCAAAAACCAGCTCCAACAATCTATCAAGCTTGACATTTTATCCGTCTCTGCTGCTAGCCCAGAATACAGGGCACATATAGGAAGAGGTTCAAGGATTCAGTAAGTTATTTTGTTAATCTAAACAGATAAACATTTCCCTTCTTTTAACGATTAATTTGTCATTTTTAAAACCTGTTGAGGAAACCATGGGCCTGTTTGTCCTCCAGGTTATTAAATCCAAGTATCTATAAGGAAACCTATTCTACCAGATGAATAAAAGCTCCATTTTAAGATATGTATAACACAAATTCAAAGGCAATCCTATAGAGAAGGGATTCCTAACTGCAACAGAGCAGCAGTACCAGTTGCGGTTCCAGCCCAGCTATTCTAACACCATAATACAGCAGAGTATTAACTTGCTGCTCACTGACCCTCCCTTCCCGGGAACGCCACTGCTCAGCAGTTTTCCAAATAACTGTGGCTCAGGCAAAGTCCTAAGAAGCACCAACATGTTCATGGAAGAAAACTTATCAATGCATGACGCAACCTCACAGAGCATGTCCTCAAACACAACACTGGAAAACTTACTCATCTGAGCGATTCTAACAAAGTAGCTGGGTGAATGAAACGTGGAAGTCATTCACTGATGCCAGTAGCAATTGCTTTCTGAGCAAGGTATTTTGACATCAACAAAAAGTGGCGTCATATCAGTTTCAGTCTGGACTTCCACAGGATGCAATATTATGGTTTCTGACTCATTCGGGGAGCAAGCCAAACCAATATAAGGTCATGTACATAGTAAGTGGCATTGATTCAATGATGCTGCTTGTGACACTGCAATTTGAAATTATCCATGTGTATATATAGAATATATAATGCCCAAAGGAACTGTCCTTCTGCAGTAGAAGTTACTATGCAACAAGCTACTCCCAAAGGAGACTATTTTAAATTTGCCTGTTTAAAATCTCCCTTAACATCAGTCTAGAGGCTAAACGAAAAGATTCAAAGCATATGCTGCTTAACTATATTCTTATAAGCATATCCCACAACCTTCTGAATATAAATAAAAAGGTGGCAGCATAAAAAAAAAGCTGATGTTAAATTAATATTTTAGTCTACACTGAAATACAATGTGGAAATTCCTACTCCAAGAGTATTTGGCAGAGAAGCCAGAGGGCATTAGAGAAAGAAGCCTAATTAATATATTGGAGTAAAGGGAAAACCTCAAGAGCAATTAACATGAAGAATTTGTCAATTTTACAGACACTGAGAAGAATAAACAGTGTCTCAGAAAATAACAATTCTTTTTAAGGAAAGTCCCTTATGGGAACATAAATTAAAAAAGGGCTTTCAGAGGTTAGAATAAGCCATCTCTCAGTTCTGAGGAAACTGGCTGAGAAGAAGGGAGAAACTAATACAAAATTTGAATTCTTGATCTGACAGTCATACTCTGTTTCTTAAAGAAAATAGTAATTTTTCAACCTTGCAATGCTCTTTGAAGACTGAATAATTGACTTTGGAGGGACATACCATCAGGTGGTCAGAAGACTTGGCATGCAGACAAGTTCTGTTTCTGACATCAATTCAGCAGTGATGCGATTCTCCCCACCTGTGAAACAGAGATTACACTTACTCATCCCTGCAAAGTGTTCCATGCTCCCTGAATGCCAGTTGGTGGAAGTTCAAAGTACTAATTTCTGGCTTCTTGTAATGACAGACCCTGGGAAGTGGAGGAAAACAAGCTTGATATGGGGAGACACGGATAGGTACTATCAAGACTAATGACTGGAATTACTTTGGGGAGCAGGAGACTGGCTGGGGTTTCGCAATGGAAGCAGGCAATCAGGGGAGGGCTGGAGAAACATTTGCACCACATGAATACATTTAAGTGCAGAGCACAAAGCACAGGCAGATAAAGAGCAGCGTCATCGCAGCAGCGCAGACCTTACCATGGCATTGACTGTAACACTTCTCTGAGAAATTAGATCAATACTCAAGGATTTAACCCACACCAGACTGCTAGCAATATTCAGGTAATTGAAAGCCATGCTATGCTTGTAGTCAGAGCTCAGACTATAGAGAAGAACTGAGTTCCCTCAGTTTTTACTACTGCATAGCAGTAGGTCCTCTTTCCCTGGTCAGCAGCAGTTCACATGCAGTTGTGTCCAAAAAAGGGACGCATGCACACGATTATCTGCATCTCACATTATCCTTCTGCCTGCAAAGTGCTTTTATTAAGCACCAAATACTTGGTTCAACGTACTTTCTAATTTCTGATCTTTGGATCAGGCTCTATATCCCTCATGACTGGTCAAAGGCTTTAGAGAAGAGACGCTCTGAGATATCCTATGTACACATGAAAATGCACTGTTCCTATAAGGGATGGGAAGATAGCCTAAACCTAATTAAACACAATTTTTCCTACATGTTTGACAGTGAAACCAACACGCAGTAGATGAGGACAGCATTTTACCTGGCTAGACGTGAGGACGCAAAGCTGCACTACTGGGTCACACACACAGCCTGTCTAGCTCTACAGCCTGCCTCCACCACACATTTAGGTGAGTCAGAGGCAGGCACACAGATACAACACCACAGCAGATGACTACGTGAAAATCTGCTTCCACCCTTCCACCATGCAAAAGCTGGTTCAAAGTCTAAAGCACAAGTTTTAATAACCCTTTTATATATAGCACCGGCAATGCCACTCAAATCACGCTCTAGCCTGATTGAAGAGTTTACAATTTCTCTAAGTTGTTATAAACAAACTGTGGTACAAAGTTGCATGCAACAAGTGAAAACTACACAATTAAAAACAACAAACAACACAAAACCATACTGAAGTCAACCACAATAAAGAGAAAACTGAAGGCCTGGAGAAAAGAAGATAGATTTGGGTCATAAACTCAACTAGTGACCATCAACCCCAAAATATAATTCATATATATTTCCTTTATACTCTCACTGCAGAGTATTACACTCAGCTCTCATTTTAAGTTGAATCCTAAGAGCCCAATCACATGTACCTGCCAATGAGAAAGACTAACCCTGACTGAAAGTCAGCCTACTTTTTCTACCCTACAATTAAACACAATACTTAAATGATGTCTTTAAAACTAATCCAATTCAGCAAAAAATTGAGCAATTAAGCATTAACCCATGAACACCAATGTCAAGGCAATCAGCTTTTAATTAAAAGTTCAGTTGCTACCAGCTGAGTGATATGCAAACACAGTGCTGCAGCCAGGTAACTCTGCACCAGGATTCACACAAGCAGAGAGAATTGCCCATAACAGAAAACATGACAATAGCCAAAGTAAATTGTTTTGTTTCATTAGTCCCACTTGTTCTACCAAAAGCAATAAAGTTTACAAAGAATGAATACAAGATCCCCCTCCCCGTCACTGTGAACGCAAAACATATTAAGGAGATAACAGTATTTGACAGCTGGCAGTAGTTAAATGCAAGGATCTGGAATTCATAAGAAACAACATTTAAAGGCCACAGCTTTCTGTTCCACTTCTCGGCTCTGGAAAGACAAGGTAACAGTGGAAATGACAAAGGGTTAATACTCTTTTTGTTTGTTTGTTTCATGTTATCATGTACATGCCTTAATTACCATTTATCTTAAAATACGAGCTTCAAAGTTTTGAAATACAACCCACTACTATGTAAACACACAAAAAATGCCACCTTATAAATGCACCTGCCACTTCCCATCCTAATGAAATGGAGAACTAAAAAAGCATTTTGTAAATCCACTAAGTTCTTTACCAATTCCATAATCAGGTTAGAAAGATCAGAAAACTGCTACAAGTTCCTACACTGCTGTGAAACAGTTCACCAAAACCAACTTCCAAGACCTCCTGTGCTACCCACAGAAGATAGGTTTTGTGTTGGAGAGGAGGAAGTGAGCTCAAACAAAACACATAAACAAAACCTTTTTATGTCTCAGCAAATTAAACATTACCCTGAACGTATCTTAATCAAAGTACCATAAAACTAAAACATTCCTGTCTATGCTTTAATATTATACTTACCTCTACAGTATCTAAGTAAGCCTGGCCATCCTTGCAGTGTTTGAAAACACATGAAACTATCAAGTGAAACGGCTTATTTATCATACGGTCATAACATTGAGCACATTCATCCTTAGCTATTTTGCCAAGTCCCTGATCTGTAAAGGCTCAGACTGGACTGCGTGCATGTTCTCACTGCAGAGAGTTTACATTTATTAACCTGCAATCTCACACTGCAATACTGGTAAGAAACCAATCTGACAATACGTCAACGCTTTCTCCACAGGAAACACCTTGACCAGCTCACAGGAACAAACTGTTCTGATGAACACGCAAGTACTTCTATTTTCTGAACTCCTTTTGCCTTCTGTGGCAAAGGATGGACTTGGACAGCTTTCACCCTTGCCATACACCCCCTATTTTGAGCAGAAGTGGGGCAGACTTCCTCATTAAGAAAGTAAATTGGGTCCTTACCACCAAGGAAGCATCAACCACCCTAGATACACTGCCACAGTACCAAACAAAGTAGTACCTTAAACGTGGTAAAATGCAAAGAAGCAAGACTTTAAGCAAAGAGCTGTACTGAAGGCTAGCACTTATCCACTGTTCCTCAGTTCTTATAGCATTTTGAGCTGAATAACCTACTAAACCTCAGAGTGCCTTTGGGAGCATAACTCAGAAAAGGAAAGAGTTTCTGAATGCCACTTTCTAAACAAGAGAAAAGAGGCTGTACCTGAGTCCCACCCGCCCTTGTTAGGGAAAGCGCTCCCCGTGAGGGAGCCCCTTCACCCCATCTCCCCAAAACTAAAATCCAGGCACTCGCAGCCCCCTCCCAGCCTCTCCCTGTCCCCCTGCCACCCCCGGTGTGCGAGCAGCCCCATTCTCCCTGCCCCGTGCCCCCCAAACCCTGGCAGCCCCCTTCTGCCCCATGTCCCCCCACGCTTGACAAGACCCACAGCCCGTTGCTCACCCCCAGTGGCCACTCCGCTGCCTCACGGCCCCCACATTTAACCACCTCCCATCACCACATGCACCCACCCTCC
>NW_010972831.1:2357185-2388414 GCF_000737465.1 Haliaeetus leucocephalus | reverse complement strand
GGCGGCGGCCAGCCACAGAGAGACCGGCCAGAGCGGCGGTCATAGAGCAGCGAGCTAGACCGCACCGGGCGGGCCGCCCCTGGCGGCGCGGCGGCTTCACTAGCGCCCTCAGGAGGCCGAGAGAGCAGCGCCGCCCGCGGAGCGCGGCGGATCCGAGGGACGCGGGTTCGAGACCTGCTCCCGGCGGGTGGGGGGTAGAGGTGGGGTTTGGGGGGGTCCCGTGTGCTCCGGAGGAGTTTCTGCTGTCTGCACCGGGGCTTAGCTGTATTGCCCGGGAAGCATACATATACATACAGGTACACCCATATATAGATATACACACACAGCCATGTATACACAGACACGTACATCCCCCCCATATATACATATATGCACACAATACATATAAACACACAGTTATATATGTATTTTATACATATGAAGGGCAAATGAGTGCTCAGCGCCAAAAGGCATCCCCACTGCTTGGGGCAAGGGGTGCCCTGTCTGCCTTGGGATGGGTTTTATCACCCCGCTCCAGCCCTTTCCAGCAGTTTTCCAGCTGATTTAGGCAACGGGAAGGAGCAGGGAGAGGGAACGTCCCTGTGCGCGCTGGCACAGGCAGGCCCTGTCTTACAGGGTTGCCGAAGCGCCTGTCTGAGCATGGAGGAGAAAGGCTGAATTAGGATATTTAGGTCAGAAACTCTTTTCAGCCTAATTTTACTATGCAAATTCAGGGCAAATCAGCTTGAGAAAGAAGTCAAGTTTTTCCAGATCAGGTAATAGATTCCCATAGCCTGAACCGTTCTGCTGTCCCCACACTGAGCAATAACCAGCACCCACAGCACTGCCTTCCCTGCAGCAACACAGCCAGAAATTCAGGACATCGCCGTCACCTTGCTCGCACGCTGCCTACCTCAGCGGCGAACCCGGGAGCCGAGGAGCTGCCACCCGAAGCTCAGCCGTGCCCCGTACCACGCTGTCCTCCCAAACCTATCCAGCTCTTTCCCAAGAGGGCATAAAACTCCCACAGCTGCAATTAGCTGATTGCCAAGGAGAGAAAATCCCCCCAAGTCACCGCTATGCCTGAAAGCCTGGGATAGGTAGATTTGGAGGAGCACAGCCCACACGTCGTTGCCTTTCCCCGGTCTCTTCCTGACTGACCAGCACCGTCCCTGTTGAATCACGGTCCCATGACTGCTGCCCAGTGACTAAGTGCAAAAGCAGAGTTTCTTCTGTCATTTCCTGGGGGCCACGGCAAAGATGCACGCTGGGTGCGTGGCTGGTCTCACGCCGAGGCAGATGCAGGGTTCAAAGCGGGCTGTTCCCTTTCTCATCCTCCTGCTAGTTAGGGGAAGGAGGCAGCGAGAAAGCCCCCTTGGTTCAAACATAACCAAAGAGGTTTCTGTTTGGGTCTTCCCCCGCTCCACACTCTCCGTGAGAGCTTTGCTTCCCCTACAGAACCTCAGGTAGAGAAATAAAATAGTAGCACACAGTTTTGGTTGAAACTTGGGGGTACCAGCTCTTTCTTCACAGCTTCAAGACACATAACAAGCAAAACTTTCTGCTTGTAAGGACCAGCCACATCAGCACAAGTCTCCACTGGACAGGACAACCATGTTCCTCCTCGCCCCAGCCAGCCAGGCTGCAATCCCTGGGGCCAAACCTCCCCTCCCAAGCTTGGAAAGCCCAGAAGTGCAAATAAATACACAACTTTAAAATACATTTATTTTTACAGAAAACTGTTCAATGGTACAGCTCACGTTGCTTTGGCACATTCCCCTCCTTGGGCAGGACCCACTGGGAGGACAGTATTTCCCGCAGCCACGTGCACAGGGCTGCAGTGGCTGGGTGGCCATGATGGAAGAGGTGAGACCCACCCTGTAAATCACAGCCCTGGGAGCACTGGGGGCTCGGTGGTTTCGCAGGAAGCACAGCTCAGAGATGTGCAAAACAAAAATCTGTGCTGAGACCTCTTGGGAAACCAAAATGCGCCTTCACATACCCCTTTCAGCTGCCCCTTCCTTACAGCAGCTATTTGCTCAGAATACAGGGCTGTACAGTGTTATGTCTACTCTGGAGAAATTAGAACCCAAATTCTGGCTAACTCAGATTCCTCTTTGCCCAGCACAGCCTTAGAAGGCTCCAGGAGCTGTACTGCTGTGTTATTAGCTTAACAAGCATGCCCTGATGAGTCCCAGCCCCCAAAACCTACATCAGCAGCCTTGGAAGTGCAAGCCATAGCTCAGCTCACCTGCCAAGGAGGTTTCTCTCTAAGCAGAGGGCAAGGGTGACTAGGGCATCTGGGATCAAGAGGAGAGGCCACGCTCCGTCCCAGCCTCCCATCTCCTTCCTGGCACCGCATGAGCCCCCAGGAGGTTGCCCAGAGCAGATAAGAGCAGCTGGAAAGCACTGGAGCAAGGAGACATTATTTTAAACTTCACCACATGCAATTGAGTAGTAGGTCCTTGAGCATTAGACAGGGCCAGCTGGTGTCAGTCAGGACTCATCCACACCAGCTGATCCAGATCATAACCATCAGTTAACAGCAATTGTTTATGCAGCACAGTAGTGCCCCCAAAATACCAGCAGCTCCCTACAGGGTCTGGTGTTACTCTGGGGAGGTGGCAGATCAAGCATCCAATTATGTCCCAGCTCATCAACAGCATGTCCCAACTCCAGTCCTGCTAGGGACTAAACCTCAAAATTTTAATTAAGTTAACAGCAGTCACCATTAATTGAATTCCAGCTCTCAACAACCACAGCAGTGTACAACATTTTTTTATTTCAGAACCAAGACCACAGTGGACTGCCCAAGGACTATCGGGCAGCGAGTTATGGGGGAACAAACCCAGCATGAGGAGTCATGGGTTTGTGCAGGGACTTGCCAGCTGGTCCCAGGCCAACACCTTAGGGCAGGGCTGGCTCTGCTGGTTGAAGACAAGCCTGCAGCAGAGGAGAGAACCCGGTTGTCATGCTGCCCACACAGCCCAGCCACTGCAGGCAGCATCTGCTGAGGCAAGGAGATCTCCGCGGAAACCCACACTCATTTTCCCTGCAGCACAGAAGAGCTTCTTCGTGTTGGTCCTTCCCAGGGCTGCAGGATTCTGAGGCAGTCTGTAAAACCTTCAGCGTGCTTGTCTGCTTTTTTGCAGCTCTCTTGGACCTTGACATTTGCTTTTCCACCCACATCAGAGCCCCTGTGTCGGTGTTGCTGGGCTCAGCTCCTGCACATCACCACTTCCAATATCCAGCTCCACCTGTATCCCTGTTGGCTGCAAGGAGAAACAGAGAGGAGCTTCACCTCACACTGCTGGGACTCTAAGGGCAAACTTGTACATCACTCCATCACCTGCCCCAGAGCCAAAAATCCCCAATTACATCCCCTTGACGATTTCTTTCTGCTGGTGCCCTCATTTTAAGTGGGTCTGCTGAACACAGAGACACAAATAGAGAATGCAATTTAGTAAAGATAGAACATCTTGCTCCGAGAGATCCCCAGACACGCTGTTATTTAGCACATCCAGGATGTGTTTTGCTGTCCAGCATGCCACCACATCCAAACCCATTTGGATGAGGCCACAGAGCAGGCTCAGAGCCAGGAGGCCCAGGCAGCACTGCCCTGTACATAGGCAGGATTCAAGCCAAAGTCACCTCTGCAGGTGTCGGAGCCAGCTCTGCCCACGTGCAATCAGGAGAGCGAGACAAACACAAGGAACACAATGACCTGGATTGGAAGTGGTGCCACTCATTTAACATGCCTATAAAATACAAGCTCAGGCTGTTGGGAAGAGACGCTCTTCTCTTCCATAGCATACAACCAGGCTGGTATTTGCTCCTCTTCCATTGTCATGGGTCACCCAGTGAGGCCTGATCCTGCCCTACCCCAAGAAGGAGCCTCCCTCTGCTCCAAAGCCAGGTCCATGTCATATAGCTTCTCCTCCATTACCAGAAGGACTGGTCCAGGGAGCCTCACCTGCCGGGATGACTTTGCCAAGGAAGCAACACGCTGCGTGGTGGCTTTCTCCCAGGTGGTTTCTTTGCTCTCCAGCAGCACCCGAGTGCTGGGCACAAAACTCCAGGAGCGGCCGAGGGCTGGCTTCAGTGGACCAGTGCTGCTCTCCCTTGTCACCTGGTTAGTCACCTGCAACACAAACAGGCTAATTGGTGCCTGGGAAAAGCAGTGCCACTCAGTGTAATGAAACACCAGAGATCACTGGGAGATAATGGCCAGACTGCTACTTCTATGAAGTTTTTTCTTCTCCATCCTGGGCCCTCCTTCTTAGCACACCCATGCCATCCCCTCTAAACGTATCCCACGCAACCGTCCCAGACATGTACTCAGGTAGAAGCTCACTCCTATCTGCAAGCTGCAGTGACTCCTGCTGCTGAAGCCACCTGCAAAGTTTAACCCAGAGCCTCCAAGCATCCTTCCAGGCACCCCATCCTTGTCACTTTATTGCTAATCAGAGCAAAGGGCAGGACTGTCTCAATGCCTTCCAGTGCCAGGTTCAGCAGACCACCATTTTCTGTTGTGGCCTTCCCAATTCAAACACCTTAATTGTGGTTCCAGCAACTTGTCCGGGTACATTGAAGCAAATGCAATTGCTTGGCTGAGAGCTGGGGAGGACTAGAGCAGGGCCCCCTTCCAGTCCCCAGCTCCTTCTGGATGATGCAATGCCCTGCAGTTCCTCCAAGGTAAGTAAGCAAGAGGTTACTTAGTAAGCTGGCCAGCCCCTTAAATGAATGGTGTTATATCAAAAATAAATACAAACAACCTTTTAATCTGTCTGTACTTAACTCTACCTTGCTCAATCAAGTGAATGCCTTGTTGGCTGAGGACACCAATAAAAGCAGGCACCAAATCAGCCCTGTTCTTGCTCCACACTCGCTGGAACAAGATATCTGCAGGCTGCAGAGAAGCAGAGCTACATCAGGGAGCAGAGCACCGTGGGATACAGGCCTCTTGCTCCTGATTAGCTGGGAGCTGGGTCCCCCCCTCCCAAGGGCTCCAAAGCCTCTCCAGGGCTCCTCGCCATGGCACATGCCAGCACGCAAAGGACAAGGTGCAGCAACACTCACCACAACGGCAAGGCTGAACTCCTTGGCTAGTGTCTTCAGCTCCCTGGCCAGCTGCATCATGATGGCCAAACCTGGTGGAGGACAAAGCTTTGGGTGTTTGGGGATCAACCCCCAAAGTGCATTTTGGAAGCAGGTGACATCTAGATTTGCATGAGCACTAGATTTAGTGCCAGTGCTGGTGTTCATGGACACCTTCAACCCATTTCCATTACCAGCACCCCAAAGACCCATTACAACTGCACGCTCCAGGGCACCTTGGCCAAATGGATGTTGCATGGACAGAGCTATTCCCAAGTTGTCCCACCCCCTCCTTTCCCATCTTAGAAGTCCTGAGGCCAAAAAACCCTACAAAAGCACCAGGAGATCCAGACAAAGCTGGCCAATTTGATTCAACAGGTACAGGACTCCAGCTCACAGGTTCATTTCCTACAGCCCATGGCTTCAAGGGGACCTCCTGTGATAGCACTGCCTGCCACCCAGGTGTGCAAAACCCTCTGGAAGGTGTTTGAGGGGCCTCCTTGGCATCTCAGCCAGCAGAAAGCCCCTCACTCCTGATTTATGGTCCTTTCTGGCAGAAAGAGCCTCAGGGGAGCTTTGCAAACTGTGCCAGCAACCATGATGTATCTGTGACACTGTAAGCAGAGGTTTTAGTCTGTGGGCAAACAGTTCAGTGCCTCCTCTGTTCCCTGGCTGGGTTTCAGACCACCAGCATGAGTTTGCACAGCCACAGCCAGCTTGAATGTTTGCTGATAACACTGCAAACAGATTCTCCTTTTATCCAGTCCCAAAGGAAAAGCTGGGAGCAGTTGCACCCACATCCATCCTGCCCCAGCTCCAGGCACGGCACACATGGAAGGAAGATGCTCTTCAGGACGAGCAGAGAGGTCTGCAACCTCATTGCACATCCTAACGAAGCAACTCACCCTCTGAGTGCTTGCCGCCCAGCAGCGGGTAAATCACAGCTGAGACCGAGTCAATCACTACGATCTTGAGAGGTCCCATGGAGCTCACAACCTGGAAGAAGGAGGCACTGTGTGCAATGTGGAGTAACAAATCCTGCAGTTTTGGAGGTCCTGAGCTGCACAGAGGCTCAAACGTCCCCAGGGCAGGGTGATCTGGCATCACTCATCAGGCACACAAGCCTTCCTGCCCTCCTTGCAGCACTGGGGAAGGGAGAAGGGCCCAGACCCTTGCTCCTACCTGCTGGGAGAGGCGATCCCGCAGCTCCTGCAAGGCTCTCAGCATTTCATAGATGTTGAACACACGGACCACCTGGATCCGCTGCAGAGCCTCTAGCTGCGGCACAAAGTGGTATCACCAACAGCCTCATTCCCTCCAGCTCCAGCTGCTACCAGCTCTTTGCATTTATACCATGCCATGGAGCCAGGGACCCTTATGTCTTCCACATTTGCCTCCACCCCGTGAACACCGTTGTCCCCATTGCACTGATGGAAGAAGCAATGCGGATTGAGCTCAGGGAACAAAAGTGTGACTACAGCAAGCCCTCCCCTTCTCCCCAGGAAAAAAAAAAACAACAAAGTGCAGTGTCTGTCCCTGAGCACGGTACCCACCCAGCCATGGCAGGAAGAGTTTGGACCCAAAAAAGCCCATGAGGACAAAGGCAGAGTTGGACAGACAAACCACCTCTGAGGGTTGTCTGCTGGCAAGAGCCAAGGCAGTTTCAGTGCGAGTGGAGAGACCAGCACCAGGGGAACTTGCCTGTTCTTCTCCATCCTCTGACCGGGCTCGAAGTATCTGGTAGAGTCGGGAGGCTGTGAACCCCCCCGTGGAGTCAAGAAACAGGACATGCTGCTTGAGGCCAAGAGACACGCTGGCTGCAATGCCCAGGCACACCTGGAGAGGCATGGACTGAGCATCAGCCAGACCTCCCAGGTCTCCCTGCTTCACATGCCTGAAGGCATCATCTTCACCCTACCTGTCCTCTCCCCTCTCCTCTGTGACACTCACCTGCGTTTTCCCACTGCCTGGCACTCCCATGAGCTCTGTCACTTCCCCTGTGTACAGCCCGGAGTCCAGCAGCTGGTCCAGGCTAGGGGTTGAACACAAGGTGGGATTATCAACACCCCTTCAGCCAGAACGGCAGGGGTATATCAGGAAGCAGCAGGCCCCAGATATTGGTCCCTAGAGTCCCCTTCCCAAATGCAGACAAGTGCTTCAGGCTCTGCTCCTTCCCTCCCATCTTCCCTCTCCACATGGTGGGCAAGAGCAGATCTGCAGCGTGGGGGCTACAAGAGAATAGTCCTGAGCTAGAGAAGAGCTGTGGTCCTGGGAGCAAGGTTTGAATACCCAGGGTTTCTCTGCATAGTCACTGTAACAACCCAGCAAGGCGACAGGGGAAAAGAAGAAATAAGGATATGCAATAGAGTAACTCATTTCCACGTCTGATCTAGACAGTTTGGACCATCATCACTCAGCAGTCCCCCCAGATTCATAACCCTCTTCTCTGGAGCCCTCAAGAGAAAGGCTGAAGGCAGCATGCTGTCTAGTCTGGAAGCGAGACACACAACCACTTCGCAAAAGGTGTGCAAGGACAACGGCAATGTCATTCCCTCAAGGAACACAGACCGGCTGGCTTTGCAGCCACAGGACATGAAGAATACTCATCTCTTGTTCACAAAAGGCAGAGCCAGGCTGTGGCTGGAAGTTTTTAAAACAGCTGCTGGGGATGGTTTGGACACCACTGAGCCTGCTCAGGGCACCACCACATTGAAATTCAAAGCCTGCGCTGGGCAACCATGGCCTTTTGCAGCAAGCCCAGCCCCAGGCAGACCTCCTGGCTCGCTGGGTAATGTACCCACCTTGGGCTCCCAGTGGGCAGGATGGCCGTGGAGCTCTTGAGCTCCTCATAGAGGTCTGCTCCATTGGTGGGGAAGGCAGAGAACTGGGCCAGGAGCACACGTCTCACTGCAACCAGCGCCTGGTGGGCAGAGAGATGTCTGGAAACGGGACTGAGGAAGTCCAGGGCCAAAAACATCTGCTGCAGAAGTTCCCCCCCCAGACAAGCCCATCCAAGCCGTGAGCTGAAGAGCTCTGAGCTCCCCAGTTAACGTACCAGGACTTCAGAGTCACCCTTTACCTTGTAAGACAGGGAACACTTCTGGGCAATGTCCTCCAGGTCTGATGACACAAAGTCCACCACTGCAAATAACATGAGGAACAAGAATTTGGAAGCCAAACCTGGACAGACCGCAAACACGACCAGCTTAAACAAAACCTGTCTGTGGGCACCAACAGGCAAAATGTGTGTGCCCTCTGCCAACACTCCAAGTGGACAAGCAGGATGCCCCACAAATTGAAGTATTGGAGTTTTTCCTCCGAGATGGCCCTGCTACCCATTGCAAAACAAATTGTTTCTTGCAAAACAGATCAGGGAGAGAAACTGGTAAAAATTCTCCCTGTTTTGCTCAAGAGCTGCCCAGTGCCATTTGATAGCTAGGGCCAGCCTAGAGAGTCCCCTTCTGCCAGCGTACCACAGTCTCACGGGGCTAGTGACTGACCCGAAGTGCCAGCCCTGGGCATGCCAGGAAGGGCTAAAGCCACAGAAATTAGAACAACTAGTGGCCCCATCTCTGCTCCCAGGAACCACTCCAAGATTCATTTTTTCAGACAGGTGTGTATGTTACGGGTTGAAAAAAAAAGTGGTAAAAAGCAGTTCTTATAGAGAAAACAAGGATTACAAAATCCATGGCTCCAGCACCCACAGGATCTCACAGACTCCATTTAACAAGAATAAAATGGTGTTTTTCTCAGCTCTAATCCAGCTTCTCAGAGCAAGTAAAGAATCCACTTGAAGTCTTTCCTTCCCCCTCTAAGAGCAGGAGGTGCCCAGGGTGCACTGTGCCAGGAACTTGGGCATTTTTCAGAGGGAAAAATTCACAAACTCTCCTGAAATGCCTTCTAGAAGCCATCAATTGATTGCCCCTCAAAGGGCCTCTGCAGAGACCCCTACCATGTCCTAACACTCTCCTGCTCCTATGGAGAAGTCCTGACTCATCACATCCACCCAGAGGGACTCAGAAGACACCCAGCAAGGACACAGGAGGGATATTGCACCAATACCACCTTTCCAGGGTACAGGGTGCCCTTCCCTGGCACAGGGACTGGAGCTGCAGCCCCCCAGGCTCCTGCAGTCAATACCCAGCGTGCTCATGGCAGACAACCTGCGCCCACCCTCCTTTTCTCTACAGGGCTCTAAGAAAACTCCCCACTGCAGCTTCTGGGCTGCAAGCCAAAGCCACAGAGATGGGAGATATTTTCCAGGGGCTGCCCCACAGCTCAGACCACCCAGCCTGGCAGATGGGTCCTGTGCAGGAGAGCACGGTGCCACCCCAAATGTGCAGGGGATGACATTCCCCAAACGGAGACCCTGCCGTTGCTCCGTTACCTGTCCTGATGCCGTTCGCCCTGAGAAGCTGGATCATCTCTTCGGTGAGACCAGGGCAGAGCCCGGCCCGCAGGACCACCATGTCCTCAGCCCCCCCAGGACGCAGCACCACAGGGCCAGGAGGAGAGGAGACCTGCGGAGGAGATGGGAGAGTGGATTTGGCACCATCCTGACACGGACGGTGCCTATCCCGGGAGCTACACGCGCTGGGGAGACGCTACCCAGGCTGTGTCTGGGATGGGTGGTTACGGTGAGGGTTTAGTCTCCCTTTGGGGCCAAACAGCCCCAAATCCTGCAGCCGGCTCCTGCTCACAGCAAGCGAGCGAATGCCCATCCCAGCTATCTTCAGCAGAGCCCTTCGGGGCAAACGCCCCCGTATGAACACAGAAAACCCTCCAACGAGTTTCCCACCCCATCCTCACCGCCCTGCCTTCCCTTTACACCCCCAAACGCACCTCCCGCTCCCCTCAGTGCCCAAAGCCAGGCTGCCCAGGGGCCCTGACCCCAGGCCCCTGCCCGCTCCCCTTCCTGCTTCCTGCAGGCAGCGGAAGAACCAGGCAGGACTCATATTTGCACTCCCATCTAGTGGCTGCACAACCGGCCTCCAGACCCACATCTAAACTCCTGGGCAACCTCCAGCCCCTCCAACCACCACCGCTCTCCCCCCCTGTGAGGGGTTGCCCGGGGGTTTTGGCCCCTGGTTCCCCACCGGGCCCAGCAAAGACCCTGCGAGCAAACGGGTCTGACTTCTGGTCCCGTCCGGTGGGAAGCGCTGCCGGTTTCTGCTTGCAAACACCCCTCCGGAGCGAGCGTCTCCCCTCCTCGCTGGTCCCAGTAACGAAAAACCTCGCCAGCTGCTGACACCCAAGGGTGCTTCTGGAAGTACACAAAGACAAACAGGAGTTTTCAGCTCACGGCACAGCCCAATACCAGCAGGGACACTGGGGGAAGCACCAGAGCCTGCTCAGGAGCTGCAGCAAAAGAAACAGAAATAAAAGCTCCCCCCTTATCTATAGCAACTCCCCCAACCACCAGCTGTCTTTAAATGACCGTAGCACAGGTGCCAGCAATGCCATGGCTCCCAGGCTCTATAAATAACAGAACCAGAGTCTGGGCTAACTGGTTTTGGGGAGTAGGCGATGCTGCTGGGGGAGGCTGGGGAGAATCAAGCAAGCTAGTTTAAAAATTGAGAGAAAAAGTGAAGAAGTAGGAGATTGAAGTAAGGCTACTCTAGTCTTTTTTTACAGAGTTCTGTGTTTCTAAGTAGAGCCTGTTTCACTTTTAAAAGTATAGCTTGTGTTCAGAGCTAGGTTTTTCACTCCTGGTGTAGCTGGATAGACCTATGGAACCCTGCAGAGATAATGGGATTTGAGGGCTTGCTGGGAGAGCAGCTGATGGGAATAGGAAAAAAACTTTAATTACAATTTCTGAAGTTAATTCAGAGATGAACCTGAGCTCTATGTAAACATTTTAACTGCCCTAAACTTGCATTAGGGGCTTGGGGGCAGCTCTAAAAGGGATTACATGCAGCTTTACCCTGGTCTCTAATGCTGGGTTGGAAAAAAGCTCAAGCCCTGTGTGCTGAGCACAGCTACCTCTGCAGCCCTGCTGTTGCTCTAGAGGTGCCAGAGCTCATCCTGGGATTTTTCTGGAGGATAATTTCACCATGGACCTTGCCGGCTCTTTACAAGGTCCTGGATTAGAAGGTGGCTTGGAGCCACGAAGTAAGGTGGGATCCCAGGACCGGGTTTGGCAAGTCAATGTCTGCAGTTGGGCTTGCAGGGTGGAAAATGAAGGTGCAAGGGGAGAGCTCTGCCCCGAAAGGGGCTTGCCGTAGGGGAAGCCCAGGGATTCTTCCCCTCCCTGGCTGCCGGGGGCTTGAATTTCCCCAGGAAAAGTTGGGTTTTTTCCTTTTTTCTTTCCCAGCTGAGGCCTGAAGAGGGCCCCCCGCACTAGCTGCTGCCTGCCCTGCCAGCCACTTCAGGGGCTATCACAAAATGCATTAACACATCTGCTCCAGCTGCAGGAAGGCAGAGGGAGAAGGTAACCCCCGGGGCCGGCACCCCCGTCCCGGGCAGCTGCTCTTCTTTCCTGCCGGTGCGGTGTCATCACCGATACCCTGTCCCAAAAACGCAGACCAAGGGGAGCTGAGGCCGCTCTTAGCTCTGCCTTGAACGTTAGCAGTACGAAACAATTTTATTTTGTTGTTTAGTTTACTTGAAGTACCTGCAGTGCTGTTGCTTGTGAAAATGAAGCCTTTATTCTGGATAACTTGAGAAAGGCTGTGCTATATACACTGTGAGTACTGAAATGAAGAAAGCTGACCCTTCCCCTGTACCTAAAGCAATGTGGGAAGGGGTTTCTGGTGTGTTAGTCCAGGTGAGTCCTAGAAAAGCCACTGTACTGAGCTTATCCAAGGCAGAGATGGCCTCTTACACCCTCCACAGATGTGGTCCTTGTGCCTTGGACCTACCCCCAAACAGGTGAAGGTGTTTGAGCTGCCCTTGATGGAGCCGCCTGCAACTGCTGTGCAGGTGATGTGCTGTGAGGAACTTCCAAATTGCTTTGCAATCATCTCCTGCCCGGATACCAGGGATCAGGCAGTGCTGTTGGTGCAGTGTGAATAAAATAGGGGACCTGAACAGGGCAGTCTTGTGCTGATTCTTGCTGCATAAGATCAACAAGCCACCACACAGACCACCAGTATTAAATATAACTGGTTTGTTTTTTTTTCTTTGCAGTGTCTCAGTGTGGAAATGCGTTGTCTGCTATAGCTCAGCTCTGCAGCATAAGCCTGATGGGAGCAACTGAGTCAATACCAGTCAGCCCGTGCTCCCCTTGGTCATTTCCTGATCCCTATTTCTAATTTCCCCATTTACTTTATTGCTGGGATGCTTGTAGGTACACTCAGGGAGGCAAGGCCTGTGTTTTGGGGGAGGTAAGCTGCAAAGGAGAGTTCCTGATTTAATTTCCTGGGAAACAGGGGGGTTTGAAAGGCTCAGCTCTTTCAGAGCTCAGTGTTGCTCTGTCTACTGGTGTCATTCAAATTGAGACCCGAGACACTCATCACAGCAGTGGGCCAATATACTCCAGTACAGACATCTATGTTAGTCTGTGCCGGTGGGCTGCCAAACAAGGGCAGGTTGGCAGTGCTGGACATGGGTGGGATTCCAGCGGGGTGGGCTCCCAAAGGCCCTGCGAGGAGGAGGCAGGACTGGGTGCGAGTCGACGTTCAGTCCCAGGGTGTTCTGGAAGGTGCTGGGCACTGCTGCAGCTGCTGGCGTGGGGCCGCTTGTCCCTGAGGCTCAGCTGTCTCATGCTTCCCTAAATAGAAAGGGAAAAGGGTCTGAGCACTGCAATGGGGGTCAGCCATCCCAGCCGCGGGCTTTTTTTGGCATGAAACCCCCTCATTCCTGCTCCCCACACCCAGTGCAGCTCTGCAGGTAGAGGGAAGCTGGGATTTGCCCCAGTGGGTGGGAGAGGATCCCCTCTTGCTGCAAAGAGGTGCTGCCCGCTTGTATGCAGGTGTCCCCCCCCTGAGCTGGACTGGCTGCCGGGGGCCCTGGCTCAAAGCCTTCCCCAGGCACTATATAGCACAGGGGGGGACGAGGAGGAGGACAGGCTGCGGTGACAGGTGACGCTGACAGGCAGCAGGAGCTGCCAGGTCCTGCCCAAACTCGGAGTGGGAGGCGAGCTCTTTCCTGAGCCGCACGGACCCTCCGTGGTGCTGGCGGACTTCTTTAATTCTTACTTTTTTTGTTTTTTCTTTCTTATATTAACTGACTCCTAAGGATCTACGGCCCTGGGAAAAACTTCTGAGAAGCCACAGCCTTGAGGAGCAATTTAGGTCTTTGCTTTCAAAACTCTTCAGTCTGGTAAGCTGCTTTTATTAATGTGTGTGTTAATTATATGCTGGTCTCGTGGTGAAACTCAGCTTGATGGAGTAGGCAGGTGACCCTGGTGACACAGGCAGTTGAAAATGGGACACAAATTGATGTTTTTCCTTAAAGCTCTCCAGATGGAGGATCCCATCCAGCTGAAAGAGGAGGGCAATAAATATTTTCAGGCCAATGACTACGAGAAAGCTGTTCAAAGCTACACTCAAGCCATAAAGCTCAACAAGGACAAGGCGCTGCAGGCAGTGCTGTACAGGAACAGGGCAGCGTGTTTCCTCAAAAAGGTGAGAAAAGCTCCCAGCTTGCCTGGGTAGTGCTCAAGGGGAGGAGAGCAGGGAGGCAGCTAAGGGTGTTCGCCAGCTGCGGACTGTGTGGTTTGTCTGTTTATTGAATAGGGCGTTTGCAAACTGGTCTGAAATTTTGTTCTGGGCTTGTCCTGGAGCTGTAAAGCTGCCTCCTTGCTTCAATCCTGATGGGGCTGAGCACACCGGTTCAACTCAGAGATGGTCCCACTTAATCATTTTGAAGTAAAAGCTTTTGGCAGCCAGCCTGCTCCACACTTACGGGAGAGCTCTGTAAGCCATGGGTTGGGGTGCAGAGGTACTGCTCTTGCTGTCTGCTCCGGCACAAAAGAAGCAGACACAGATCTTTAGCAAAACAAAAAGTTATTAGCATCTGCACCATCATTGTCTCAGCTCCCTGCAGTCAGCTTGTAGCAACCTGCCGTGGGATTTTAGCAGATTGCTTGCGTGTTCCTGAATTGTCACTAACCCAGAAGTGACACCAGCCCAGAACAAGCTGCAGACAGGCTGTTGTGAGTATCCTGTCTTCTTTCACTGTCCATGATCTGCTGCTGCATCAGCAAGAGCATATGTTGTCTTGCCTGCATCACAGACCTTTTCCTCTTCCCCCCCATCAGTGATGAAAAGGCACCTAAACCCCCATCTTCCCTTGTGTAGGCTGCTGCTTGCTTCACTGGGGTGTCCTGTTAGTAAGTGGGAACAGAGAGGTCACAGTGTGCATCAGCAATGGGGACATGCCCTGTTATTCCACTGCTAACAAATCTCTCCTTTCTGGTTTAACAGGAGGAATATGCCAAGGCAGCTTCAGATGCATCTAGAGGTAAGGAGGGGGGTGTTTTGAGAAAGGACAGCTGCATTGCTGGGTATGCTCGCTCCAGCCTGCACTCACATCTGGTTTTGGGTCACTGTGGTCCTATTCTTTGGTGTCCACTAACACCCAAGTGCTGAGGCCACAAGGGAATTAATGGAGAAGGTACGAAAGAAGATGCACCTATTTGGTGCATCTGTGCAATTGGTGCCAATCAGGTACCCATTCGTTCACGATGTTACTAAGTATGTCTTAAGGAGCTGTAGTCACTGTAAAGCAAATCACAGTTTACACAGAGCATTTCCACGAAGCAAACTCTGATGCCTGATGTTTTGGATCACTTTCCCAGCTATTGACATCAATGCTTCAGATATCAAAGCCTTGTACCGGCGCAGCCAAGCTCTAGAAAAATTGGGGAAATTGGACCAAGCATTCAAAGATGCTCAGAAATGTGCCACCATTGAACCCCGCAACAAAAACTTCCAGGAGACCCTGAGGCGACTGGGGGCCAACATCCAGGACAAGGTAAATGCTGGGGGAGCAGTCCTGGGTTCACAGATGGGGTGTGGGAAGTCCTTGCTCTGGGTTACGCTGATGGATTGTTGGTCATATTGGAAACTCATAAAAATGGAGAGGGATAAATAGGCTCCATTAACTGGAAGTTCATACTTGATGCATGTAAATCTGAGGATCATATTGAATGGTTAAATTAAGAAGCGTGGCAGCTCACTCCTAAGGCTGGCCTGGTCCTGAATGTCTTGGTAAGGTCCTGGGAAGGAACTGGACCAGCTTTGGACTGGGTCTGGCAGCTGCCACGTTGACTTACCTTTATGGGGGTGCTGTGGAAAAGTCCTTGCATCACTAGGTACCATGAAGTATCAGAAATGATGGTTAGGGCTGGCTCTGCCCATGCCCACCAGTTTGAGGTGGGTAATTGACGCTGATCCCTGAGAAGTGATGCCTATTTTGTTATTCAGCTTAAACTGTCTGTGGTTTGAGGGTCTGTGGTGTCCCTGAAGTGATAGAAAATTGAGGAGCAATTTTCCTTTCCCTTTGATGCGCCATGCAATCTCTGTTGGCATAGCTACGCATTCAGTTCTCCACGGACTCGAGGGTACAGAAGATGTTTGAAATCCTGCTGGATGAGAACAGTGAGAAAGAAAAGCGAGAAAAGGTGAGAACCGTCCTGGACTTGACAGGACAAATTGCTGTTGTTTAACGTCAGAGGCAGCACCGAGGAGCGGAAGGCTGCATTCCCTTCCCCACCTTCCCCAGACAGAGCAGAAGGTAAGGAGCTGGGAGATGAACTGCACTCAGAGGGACAACTGAGAGGGGAAATGCCCCGAAGAGGCATCACCCTTGTGCAGTGGGAAGGTGGACCGACCTCCCAAAATTCCAAAGGTGGGATCAGACTGGAATTCTGCTCAGGCCCATCTCTGCCACCTTCCCCATGTTTCCCTCCAAGCAGTGACCCACTTTTCTTGGGCAGAGCAAAGCTGATCCCCGGATGGACCTGGAGAAACTGTCTGGTGGGGTCTGAACTGGTCTACTCCATCCGTCAGGAGATGGCCACCCCACAGCTCCCACTGGGACAATCCCAGAGCCTCACAGAAGTGTTTTGGAGGCTGCTGTGTTAGCAGGCTGTGCCGCTGACCCCTGGTTCTTCTGTCTCCCACCCAGGCTGCAAACAACCTCATCGTCCTGGGGCGGGAGGAAGCGGGTGCCGAGAGGATTTTCCAGAACAACGGGGTCAGCTTGCTGCTGCAGCTGATAGAAACCAAAAATGCTGACCTGATCCTGGCAGCTGTCAGGACGCTTTCGGGCATGTGCACAGGACATAAGGCTCGTGTAAGTAATGGGGTCCTTGAGACTTCTACTGCTATTGCCTTGCACCTGGGGGAATGGAAAATTGCAATAGTTCACGATGTTTGTGTACCGTGGGGATTTCTTCTCTTCCTCCTGGTTCTTGCAGGAAAAAATGAAATCCTACAAATCAAATTTTAAATTTGAGGGCGGGGGGGGGGAGTACAAATAATTATGCGAGTGGGGTTAACACAGACTATTGAAACTGTCCCTGTTACTGTGCTCCTCATCTACGGGGTCAAAGCTGTATGTGTTCCTTACGGTGCCTTCATGTGTGCTGGTGAAGTAAAATTTACACTGAGTTGTTACCACAGAAGTGGTGAGCATGGCTGGGTCAAATCCACGTCCTTCAGAGGTCTCAGAAAAGCAACTAATAACAACTAACTTTGGGGAAGTTTTGTCCAAGGCTTAGATGAAGGAAAGCAGGAAGGATCTACAAGAAAGTTAAGGTTCCTGGGAAGGGTCCCAAGGCAAGTTGCTGGGGTCTCTGAGCCAGCTAATATCTGACTCTATACCAAGACAGTTGTTATAGTGTAAAACAGCTCATAAGAAGCCCTGTCTGTGTTACATGGTTGGAAGCAGGACATGGATATGTGCAAAATGAATATGCCTGTCAGTGTAACGGTGCAAAGGAGTGAGGGGAACTAAGACATAACAAAAATAAAATCTACTGGATAAAAATCCAGTGCAATGGAGACCTATTTTCTTTTTCTGAAACATTAACTGTTGTCATATGCAAAAAGGCTGTTCTGCAAAGCCCACTAGGTCAGTGTGTTTCTGAACATGCCTCCCTTGAATTACTGAAGTGCCACCATGCATGGGGACAGGTTGTGTGATGACACTGGGTTTGCTCACAGCCAGGATGGGGTTTGTGCACTAAACAGGCTCTTTGTTAACAGCCTTGCATGAAGGCCTCTTCCAAACCCAGCCACACTCTTCTCAACGTCCTTGTTGGAAATAGATTGTTGCATTACTGGCAAATCTAGATTTTAGGAGTTGTCTTATAAATGAAAATAAGAGTGAAAAGCAAACTGTGTCTTGTACTGGCTTGGGATTCACCCAGGAAAATACCAGGAGTGTGTAAGCTGAGGCTGACCTTTCTAAATCATGCAGGAAGGGAAGGCTTGTACCCTTTGCTAACAGCTGCCTTGCTCTCTCCTTTCTGAGGCCAGGCTACCGCCATTCTCCATTACCTGGGCATCGACAACATTTGCATGTGGATGTCTGTAGACAATGAAGAAATCTCCCTGGCTGTCTGCAACCTCCTGCAGACCATCACTGACTGCTTGTTGGGCCAAGGGAAAGAGGAGCATCACGGGAAGGAGGAGGCCGTAGTGCTAGGTAATGGTGCATGACCTGGTGGTCCTTCAGTCTTGCTGGAGGAGAAGCGGGGTGAGCAGGGAGGGCTCTGCTCCTGGGATGTCCACCTTATTCCTTGTTCTCTGGTGAAGCGGGGTCTTTACCCTTCAGCTGTCCAGGATGACAAACTGCACACAGCTCTTATTCTCATCGTGTTAACTTACCTATGTTCCAGCTGCACAATGGCTTTCAATGGTTTTCACTGGGTTTATCAGCTTTTGAAGAGAATTTCTTGTAACTGGCTGCTACTGTCTTGCTTCTGAGTAGATACTAAAAAAGATTTGAGGATGATCACAATGCGTTTGCTGGATATGCTGGTCAGTAAGGAAGTATCTGGGCAGGGACGAGACCGAGCTCTCAACCTCCTCAACAAGAATATACCGAGGAAAGACCTGAAGGACCATGACAACAGCAGGACCATCTTTGTCATCGACAATGGTGAGTCCTTCCTCTCCATCCTGTTCTGGTTTGGGAGATGTGGAGCTGCGTATTCTTGCCTGAATACCTGTAGAAATGATCCTCTCTATAAAATAAATCCTCTCTGGCTTTTTTTGTTGTTGTTGTTCATGCAAGCCTAGAGCAAAGTAAGACTTGGCAGGAAATAGTATTGAGATTAAGAGAAAAAAACTGTGTATGAGAACAAGAATTTTTCAGTTTTGAAAGGACTGACTTAACTTCTCTGGTTAGTTTATTCCAATGTATTTGCTAATGTTAGGAGGATTTGGGTTGGATAAATGGTCTAGCTTAGGAAGAGATGAGCACCCACTGCACTTGCTGGATCCTTAAACTGGTCATATCTAAGACTGGAAGGGGGTGAGGAATTTGTGTGGCATGTGTTTTTATACTAATTCCAATGCATGTGTATGTTACCATTTTGGTGGAAGTTTTTTAATAACACTTTAGCAAAAGGAGGGTTAAGACATCCACAATCACTTGAAAGTCAATGACTTTTCCTCAGTCAAAGCCTCCAGCCTTGGAGGTCAGTAGGTTTAATGCCTCCTGATAAAAATAACTGATCCAGCCAGGGACCAAACGCACAGTTTTGCTTATCTTACCCGAGAGCTGGATAAAAGTCTGATGCTGCAAAGCTGTAATCTCACAAGTAGAAGCTCTTCCCCAGTAAATATCCCAGTGTCGTCTTTGTTTAAGGCTTATGTGATTAGGCTGCAAAATGATGGAAAACCATCCAAGCCAGCTATTTCACTGCAAGAAACCAACAAATAGTATCTTGAGTTTTTTGTACAGTCCCTCTCCCCTCTAACGGCCATATCCCTCCATTGTTTCCAGGCTTAAAAAAGATACTGAAAGTGGTGGGCCAGATTCCTGAGATGCCTGACAGTCTGCCGCTGACAGAGAACACCCAGCTGACTGCCTCCGTCCTCCTAAATAAACTTTATGATGACCTGCGCTGTGACCCAGAGCGTGACAACTACCGGGTGATCTGTGAGGAGTACATCAAGTGAGTCAGGGCTGGCTTACTGGGGCTGAGCTGGCCCAGAGGCATGGGAGCAGGAGGGTTTAAGGATGAGATGAGGCACTTGCGATCCACTTAGATGCCAAATTGAGGTCCTGGGAGACAATGATTTGCTTGAGATCCTGCTGGATCCTTCAGCTGGGATCCTCAGATCCTGGATCACAGCCTTTATATGAATTTGGGCTCAGCTGTGTCCCAAATACATACATATATATATATACACACATATACATATTTCAGCAGTGGAGCTTGGCTCTCAATCTGAGGGAGGACGTTCGCTGCCCAAGGGAATGAGAACTGTAAGCAACTACTGTTCCACATGCTGACTTCCTCTGTCCCATGCAGGAGCAAAATTGACCCACAGGACATGGATAAGACACTCCATGCCATCCAGATGGTGTCTGGAGTTCTGCAAGGGCCCTTTGACTTGGGCAACAAGCTGCTTGGCATGAAGGGAGTCATGGAGATGATGGTTGCCCTGTGTGGGTCCGAGAGGGAGATTGACCAGCTGGTGGCTGTAGAAGCCCTCATCCATGCCTCCACTAAGCTGAGCCGGGCCACCTTCATCATTTCCAATGGGGTGACGCTCCTGAAGGAGATCTACAAGAAGACCAAGAATGAGAAGATCAAAATCCGAGCCCTGGTGGTAAGGATGGCAGGCCCTGCCTCTATCGCCTGCCACACTCACCAGCTTAACCCTGGACTTGGGGCAAGGGGGAGGTCCTGGGAACATGTTGGGTTCAGTCACCTCAACTGGGGAATGGTTTATGGTGCTTCCCCCTACAAGAAAGGGGGAGATGGCAGATCAGGAGAATACATGGACTGTTGGTAACTTTGAAGGCAAAACTGGTTAGTCTTCTATTAAAGACATCCAATAAGAGCAAAAAACCTTACTTTGCTCTGCTACAAGTTGAATGATCTACTGGGTATTAGAATGCTTCCTCTTTGTTAGACCTGACTTTAAACTTTAGATATGGGATTAGGCTGTTTTGGGGCAGCAATGCTAGAGGATTAATCAACCTTTCTCACTGGTGTACCTTCTTCATTCTCCTCAGGGTCTCTGCAAGCTGGGCTCAGCAGGAGGTACAGATTATGGACTGCGGCAGTTTGCTGAGGGCTCCACTGAGAAGTTAGCCAAACAGTGCCGAAAGTGAGTGACTTTACTTTTTTCTTCTGTTGTTCCATACTTTGCAAAATACAATATGCCCCTTTCCCCAGAGATCCTGCCTGCATATTGCCTTCATTTACTGTTGCTGCCTAACAGCTGACAGTGCCCCCAGAGGCATTGCACTGGAACCTGGAGTTCTTCTGTGCCTCAAGCAACCATATATTCCTCCTGCCTCAAGAACGAGATAAGCCTTCTCCCTCCCTCACTTCCCCTGTGAGACACCAGGCATGGTGCCAGCATGGTACAGCTTAATCAAGTGCTATCTAGAATATGCACAAGTACCTTCTGAAGGTGAATTTACCAGGTGAACTAGCCAAGGAGGTGGGATGGATTTAGGAAGTGACAGAATGGGTGATCATTGCTGCTGGCACTGGATAGCAGGGCATCATGTGTTTCATGTGATGGTGAAGGCAAAGCAGTGCTGAGCAGCTGTCCTGGTCTGTCCCTGCAGCATTTAGATCCCTTAAGTTGGGCCATGGGAGGAAGGTCGTGTCTCGAGGGAAGAAGCACCCACAGTCTTTAGTTGCTGTAGCAAAACCCAAGTACATTTTTGGGCCTGAAACCATCTTAACAGCTGTTTTTTTCCTTCCTCTTCTCCCAGAGAAATCAGTCCTGGCTCCTGAGATAGAAATGCAGATGTTTTTCTTTTCCAGATGGTTGTGCAACACTAGCATTGATGCCCGGACCAGGAAGTGGGCTGTGGAAGGGCTGGCGTATCTAACCCTTGATGCAGATGTGAAAGATGACTTTGTTGAAGATGAGCTAGCCCTGCAAGCTATGTTTGAATTAGCCAAGGTCTATCTCCTTACCTTGTTCCCTCATTCCTCTGGTAGCATCAAGTTCTCTCAGCTCTCCAGCCCAATGCTGTCTCCCCAGGCAGGAGGAGCTGTGACCCCAACCCCTCACCTCTACTTTATCAAAACGTCAGTTTTGCCTGTGCCACGGAGATACCTCAAGGCTGTTATCATCCTGCTCTTCTCCCAAGGCTGAGGAAGGTTGCTTCTACCTTTACTGTCAGCAACTGCATGAAAACCAAAGGCATCAAGGTGTTGACAGCATCTGATGATGTCAAACAGCCTGTTGACCATAAAAACTTTTGTTTTTCCCTGCACTGGGCTATAAAGCTGGGGATAAGGCTAAGAACGCTTCAGCTAGTGTAAACCACCACAATGGCAGTCCTAAGGGACCTGTTTCCTTGCTGTGTCCTCCTCACCCTCACATAAACTTTTATTTTTGCATGCAGACAAGTGACAAGACTATCCTGTATTCTGTGGCTTCTGCACTGGTGAACTGTACCAACAGCTATGATACCAAGGAGCTGGTCCCAGAGCTGGTGCAGCTGGCAAAATTCTCCAAGCAGCATGTGCCTGAGGAGCATCCAAAGGTAGGTTGTCTACAGCCGGGGAGCTGGGAGGAGATGCTTGGATCTCAAAGCTTTCTTTGGTGTATCCATTGGCACAGACCTCAGGTCTCCTGTCTCTGAGGCTGAAATTGCTTTGCTCTCCAACCAGGTTTGGCTGTAGTCAGCGGGATGGCAACTACTAAGGGGCTAATCCCTTTCCAATGTCTCCCCTCAGGATAAGAAGGATTTTGTGGTGAAGCGGGTGAAGCGGTTGCTGAAAGCTGGCGTCGTCTCTGCCTTGGCCTGCATGGTGAAGGCAGACAGTGCCATACTGACAGACCAGAGCAAGGAGCTCATCGCCAGGTACCTTCATTGCTGTCGTGGGAGCCAGGAGTGCTGGCCAGCCACGTGCCACTGAGATGGGCACCTGGGCTGGCTCCTTGCTTCGTGGGATGGTGCATTCTGCCTATGGGGGAGGGATGAAAGGGAGATGGAGAAAAGATTTAAATCCAAAGTTTTTCTTAAGCAATGTCACAAAAATCCATGTTCTGACCTTGAAGCTGGCTTACAGGGCTGCCTTCCTAGGATGCATTTTGAATTTCTAGTCCTCTGTACTGGTTTTGGCTGGAACAGAGTTCATCTTAGAGGCCTGGAAACTTTTCTATGCCATTTGTTGCTCCTTCCTAGAGTGCTGTGGGCACTGGGTTAAACATCTGGAATTTACCTGGTGGATCTGGCACCCCTGCAAAACTGTAGCCCCCTTCCATGAGGGATGTGGGTTGTTATTGCCTTCCCGTGTGGCTGTTTCACTAAGTGATGCTGTGCTTCTGCAGGGTGTTTCTTGCCTTGTGTGAAGACCCCAAGGACCGTGGGACTATTGTCGCTCAAGGTGGTGGAAAGGTGATTACTTTTATGTTTGCAGCCCAACCTGATGTGCAGTTAATGTCTGCTGGGAGCCTATGATATGTCTACAGTGAGGGAAGGTGACAGAAAAGCATGAGCTGTCTTGGTGGCCCCTGGGGCCCAGACTGACACTCCAGTCCTATCTCTGCAAGCCTCCAAAGAAGCAATCTTCTTTAAACAGCTGTGTGTGAGCTACAAGCTCTGGTGTCGTGCCTATTTGAGAACAAAAGCAAGACATCGCTGTGGGCTACAGTCCAGACCCATTTCTTCAACAGACACATCTTTAGGATATTTTAAAGTTATTTTGGTATATTAAGGCAAACCTGTAAATCTTCTCACAAGCATTGAATGGTTTCCTGTGTGTCACTAGGCCCTGATACCTCTGGCTGTGGAAGGCACAGAAGTTGGCAAGATAAAGGCTTCTCACGCTCTGGCGAAAATTGCTGCAATCTCCAATCCAGACATGGCATTCCCGGGAGAGAGGGTAAGCTTAAAAAAAAAAAAAAAAACCCACCAAAAAACCCCCTTTTAATTCCTCTAGCAAATGAAAATTGCCAAGATCTGAGAGCTGGAAAAGCAGTGATATGCCTTCTCTTCTTAGGTGTACGAGGTGGTGAGGCCCCTTGTCAGCCTGCTGAACACTGAGAGGGATGGCCTCCAGAATTACGAGGCTCTGTTAGGTCTCACTAACTTTTCAGGAAGAAGTGATAAACTTAGGTGAGTTTAACTGCTTTTTGACCTTCTTTCTTCCCCAGGAGTGAATGTGAATTTCAGTTCAATGCTTTTGTTGTAGGACTATGAAGACTGGTCAGGTTGAGCTACCTTTGGCAGAGCTGCAAAGGTCTCAGACCTAAAAGATTAATAAAATAGCTGGGAAAACGAAAGTGGCACACTTTCCTCAGAAAGAGGAAAGACATGAACCTAATCTGCATAGGGAATGAACCACATGTCATGAGCTCCAGGACACTGATTTGTTTCAAGGCTTTTCCCTGTCTGCAGTTAATATTTTTTAAGTTGGTTATTGCTTGTCCCATGATGTATTTTATTTGACTGCTCTTCAACACAGGATGAAGATAGTCAAAGAGAGGGCCCTGCCAGATATTGAAAACTATATGTTTGAGAATCATGACCAACTTCGGCAGGCAGCCACAGAGTGCATGTGCAACCTGGTGGTCAACAAGGAGGTAACTCACTGGGCATCTTAAACTTGACTGTGTGTACCAGTTCGTGAGCCCCTGTGATGAGGCATTCCTACTCGTGTTATCTCTGGATATCATGAGGAATTTTTTTAGGTGCAAGAGCGTTTTGTGGCTGATGGAAATGACCGGTTGAAGTTGGTGGTGCTACTGTGTGGTGAGGATGATGAGAAAGTCCAGGTTGCAGCAGCCGGAGCCCTGGCCATGCTTACAGCAGCACAAAAGAAACTCTGCTCTAAGATGACTGAAGTGGTAAGACCGTAAGTCTGATTATTGGCAGTGTAGACATACCCTTGAAGGGGCCTGGCTCAGTCATGAAAATGCCTCTCAAAAGGAAGAGGTAGTCTACCAGTTTGATAGTGAGGAACTTGGTGAAGTTGAGACCTATGTGTGCATGCTTCTAGTCCATCCCTGCACAAAGCAAACCAGCCTGCCTTATACTAGACTTCATCTCAGAGCTGGAACACTTCTATATAGCCATTCCTCAAGCTAAGTCCTGGATGCTAACTGTCAAGCAAGGTTAGGAATGCAGAATATTATTCTATAGGACCTCAAAGCTTTTGATACATAACCTGAAATCCAAACCTGGTTTCACTCAGAAGTGAGAAAAGCTTGATAGTCCACCTATTGAGCTTTACAGATCCCAAACCATCTCCATTTCCTGCACAGATCTGTAGGTCCTGAGAACTCAGACCCTGCACAGCTGAGTATCTGTGAAGAGCTGAGGTTGAGAACTCATGAACCCTGTTGTGTTGCACACATGCTGATGTTGGACACTGGGGCTTGTTAGAATAAAAATGATTAATCAAGCCAAAGGAGGGGCTCGGGAAGATCAGTGGAGGGAGTGGGTGGTCTGCTGCTGGTCATCTCAGCTGTGTTAATACTCTGATCAGATTCTTTGCACAGAGATCATGCAACAGCCTAAACCTGAAATGTGTTTCATATGGTGCTAGTGTCATGAAAGCTTCTGACTTTAGCATAACAAAAAACAGGTTCAAAAGTTTGGAGTCAGGTTTCCTTAGTTAAAGAATCAACCGTACCTGACATGAGTATTGAAGAGGGGAGTCCCTGTGCTTCCTTCTGCTGAGACATGCCTTGCCAAACTTGCATTCTTGGCTGAGGTATTCTTTCAATCAATACTAATGATCTCTCTCCCTTGAAGACCACCCAGTGGCTTGAAATCCTGCAGAGGCTCTGCTTGCATGATAACATGAAAGTACAGCATCGAGGGCTGGTCATTGCTTTCAACTTAATCAGTGCTGACAAAGAGCTAGCGAAGAAGCTGGTGGAGTCAGAGCTCCTAGAGATCCTGACATACATCGGCAAGCAAGAAGATGACCCCAAAAAGCAGCACATCATTAACGTAGCACGTGATTGCCTCACAAGGTGCATGGATTACGGTCTGATCAAACCTCTATCTCAGGCATGAGGAGATGAAAAGCACCAAAAAGGGCTGAATGTGGGGAAAAATGCTACCGAGAAATGTGGAAAACTGAGAGCTGGGAGGAAAATCTAGCACTATTGTCAAGGCATGGAATAGTTTGGGGACAACTTCGGAGGATCAGAAGCTGTATGAGGAAAAGGGGGACATTTGCCTGGGAAATTTGGAAAGTGTCCATTTGAGTAATTCCCAAATGGTATAAATCCTTTCTTTGCCCCTGTTCAGCTGATAACGATGAAGGCTTCAAGGCCTAGCTGTAAAAGAGGTGGTTATGTTGGAAATGTGGCAGAGTGCTGTTGGAAGGAAACTCAACTGAGCTGAAATCTGTCCTGCATCCATCTACAGCTCCTGGTACTTCTGGAATTCCTAGCAATGGTGAAGCAGGGAGGGTTAAATGCCTTCTATTCTGTAGTCAGAAAATAGGTTGGGTTTTAGCTGTATGCTTTTTTGTTCATTTATGGTAACTTTTAAACAGCCTTAAGTGGTGTGCCACAGTGTGAGGGTGGTGGATGAACTCTTAATAAATTCACTACTTTGTTCCATGTGGAATTCCTGTTATGCTTTTATAAAGCAAATGGAGAATCTAAGGCAACTCCAACTTGCAGCCTTGCATCACACCCAGGAAGCTAGAATAATTGTGCCACAGGCTGAATTTTTACCACTTGTGAAATATCCAACCCTGCTCAAAACATGTGAAGTCGCCATAAAAGGCTGTACAAGGAGGTGGCACTAATGGGTTAAGCTGAGGTTCACACTGGGACACAGTGTTTGGCTCAACAGGGAATGTTGAAAATCTCATTTATGGAAGAAGTGGAATGAGAAGCAAACACACCAGTTGGTCATCACATTAAACTTTATTATATAAATGTTTGCATTCACATGATAGGTGTGGCATGATTAAGTGTTGAGGTTTGGGGGTTATGAAAGGAACCGGAGATAGTCTTTCCTTGTATGTTGATTAAGGAAAAAAGATGGAAAGTGCCTCTAGATTCCTGAAGTCAGAAAAGCAAGAAATTTTAAGCTAATAGGTTTGACAGCCTAATGGCAAATTTGTCTGGAGGCCGATTCCAGCTGTGTACAATGTTGTCTTGTAACCACATTCAGTTAAATCACTGGTGCTTTATAATCACACTAGGAGGATATTGGACTGTTCTTCCAAACCAAATGAATCACAGGTCATTCTGTGATGGAAGACGATATGGTTTGTTTTCAACCAGCCTTCAGTTTTGGATACCCAGTTTTAGGAATTTTGGATCTGTCTTTCAAAAGTATTTAGCACCTAACTCTATACAGAGAGTTTTATCTAACCAGCATGTCTGAAACCAAGAAAAAAAATGCTATTGGTATCTAAGGGCAGTTATACAAAGTTTTCCTTCCTCCACTAAAGCTCCTCTTTGGAGCAACTGGGTTCTTGTAACCTATACTGACTGTTGCTGAAATTGACTGGGGAAACTATTTCTGTAAAAGCCATTTGTTTGTATTTCTTAGCTAAAACATGGACAGAAGGCCCCATTTTTACTTTCCTAGATATCTGAATAGAGGCTGTGTTTTAAAAACAATGGCTTCTAACACCGGATGCCTATGCTGTTTGGTAACTTTTGTGAGCTGTGCTGTGAGTATGGGAGTGAGCTGGTAAAAGCCAGAAAGTCTTCCAGTTTCCTGTCTTGGCGTAGTGGCTTTCACTTGGCAATGCACCTGCATGCAGTCAAAGGCTGAGCATCAGGTTTTGCAAGTCCTTGAAAGGAGCCTTCAGGGAATGATGTAATTCTACTGACATTCAAAGTATCTCTTTTCTCTCCATTATTGAAACTTTACATTTGATTTAAAACAGACTGTAGAGGCTTCTCAAGAATGTCTGGGCTTTTAGAGAGGACCAGCCATTAGAAAGGAAATCCTTCTACTTCAGATACAGAGTAAAAAAATTTCAAACATACATAACCATTGACCTACTGGGGCCTTGTTGGGATCCTATGTGGTTACCTGTTCTCAGTTCTCAAATAACAAGTGTAGATTTAAATTAGCTCTGGATGCTACACAGACCAATATATTTCTTAAAATTTCCTTCTGAAACAGAAAGGGTTGAGGAATAATACCAAACACAATGCTGCTTTCTCAATGGACACTGTCAAGAATAGATGCTCCTCTAGCCTTCCCTCTGTTTTTCTTAATAATACATTTGACTTCTTAATTTCTAATGCTAGTATTCCACAGTATGCTCTTACTTCTTCATCTCTGTAGCACAGAATAGCAATATCTTTCTCAGAGTAACCCTTTTTAAGATATGTACAACAATGTTCTGCCACATACTTTGCTATACCATTTCTGACTACTTTGCTGAGCACATGTGGCTCTGCAGAATAACCTTTCCAAATATTGATTAGGAATTTTTAGGGTAGTGTACTTTACAATCATTTCCATATTTTCTTTTGTACAGCTATAGATACTGACAGCATTACAAACCACTTTGGTTAGTGACTTGACAGGATCCATGCCATGCTGCTTCTGGAAGACCAGTCGAGAAGGAGTGACTTGTCTGTAAGCAGTCCAAGAAAATCCAGAAAAAGCCAGGCTCAGGGAGATGTTGTGATGAAGTTAGAGTCAAGGCTTTGTTACAGCAATCACCTTCCCTATCTCAGAAATTCTGTGCTTCATAAATTATGTGCTTCACATCATTAAAGCTTGCCTTCTAAAAGGCTACTCTTGTCACAGCTTGGCAAATGTTTTTCTGCCTACAGAAGAGATACAAATAGATTAAAAACAGTCTCTGCATTGCAAACTATTGGTTATACTTGATCAGAACAAAGTGAACGCCCATGATATTGAAGTCATATTTATTAGTAGATGCTCAGGATTTCAGCAAAAGGATTTGAGCATTACTCAAAACACATCCCAGCTACATACTTTAAACACTGCAGTGGTGGTGGACCAAATAGCAGTTGTGGTTTAACCCCAGCTGCCAACTGAGAACCACCCAGCTGCTTGCTCACTCCCCCCAGGTGGGATGGGGAGAGAATCAGAAGGGTAAGTGAGAAAACTTGTGGGTTGAGTTAAAGACAGTTTAATAGGCACATCAAAAGCTGCACATGCAAGCAAAGCAAAACAAGGAATTCATTCACCACTTATTGTCGGCAGGCAGGTGTTCAGCCATCTCCAGGAAAGCAGGGCTCCATTACGCTAATGGTGACTTGGGAGGACAAAATACCATCACTCTGAACATCCCACCTTCCTCCTTCTTCCGCAGCTTTATATGCTGAGCATGATGTCATATGGTCTGGAATGTGGGTCAGTTGGGGTCAGCTGTCCTGGCTGTGTCCCCTCCCAACCTCTTGTGCACCCCCAGCCTCCTTGCTGGTGGGGTGGGGTGAGAAGCAGCAAAGGCCTTACTGAGATCTCACCTGTGACAGGAGCACAGCTTATTTTCAGTAGCATAGATTTGCCTTCCATGTGGCCAAATATTAAGCCAGAGAGCTGCAGGAGACAAAAACTCCAATGAGCATCTCCTCCAGCTTTGAGACAGGAGACAAGTTTCCTGCCTTGTCTGCCTCTCCTCTGAGTTAGCTCTGCTGAGGAACGTAGCTCTGCTTCTTGTAGCTTTGAGTTATGGTAAAACTAAAGCAGCAAGGACGTTAGTGTGTGCTAATTTTTGCTACCAGCTGGAGGAATTTTCCCATCCAGTTCCATGAGCATGCCTCTAGCTTGCTGCAACAGGACAGCCTGGCCGACTGCTGAGATCTCAGACTCCCTCAGTGTGACAGAAGAAAAGGACTTACCCCATCTCTTCTTCTTAGCTCTAGGCTAAAACATCAATATTTGAAATATCAATTTTAAATATTTAAGGATTTAAGTCCCAGAATTATGTGCAGTAGAAATGGGGTACAAAGCATCCAGAGTCTGTTACCTGCTTTCGTCTCTGCCCCCTCCCTCTATTAAAATCTAGGAGAAATGAAAAGTACTTTTTTGCTGGTTTCACTTCTCTGCCGGTTTTGTTTTCTTCTCCTCTGTGTTTCCTGTGATGAAGTACTAGTGTCCACAGACTTCACGGGATCTTTCTAGCTCTATCTGAAGTTCAAAACCAGTTTTTGCTGGGAGTTCAGCCTTC
Source organism: Haliaeetus leucocephalus (assembly GCF_000737465.1). Taxonomy (NCBI): domain Eukaryota; kingdom Metazoa; phylum Chordata; class Aves; order Accipitriformes; family Accipitridae; genus Haliaeetus; species Haliaeetus leucocephalus. The sequence continues at coordinate 2,359,100 of NW_010972831.1, read as the reverse complement.
CGGAGCTATTACTTCCCTCCCGCTGGCACTCTTCTAGTGGCTAGGCCATATCAGAGGAGACAATTGAAAAAGATAGTTTAGAAGAAATCCCCCAACTTACAGCATTTACATACATCATTGTTTGTTCAGTCTGAAAAGTTGTTGTTCCATTAAACCTCCAGAGCTGCAAAGTCAGAGATACAGTTCTGGAACCTGGGAAGCAGGATAGCAAGCTAGAAAGTCCCATTCAGAAGATACGGTCTGAGTATTTTCATTTGCAACGTGAAATTCAATTTTCTTACTTTTTTGTACTGACAAAGTATGCTAAAGCTAATAATTTTATACTGAAATCATGATCATATACAACTTTCAGATGAAATAACTGAAGTTATGGATTAAAACCGTCTCATAACTTTTCCCCGTGAAAGTGATCCATGCAGGGGGGCACTTTGGAGCACTCTCAGTGTCGCCTCCCTCCGTGGGACAGAATTCCGGCAAAGGCACTGAGACTGGGGCAACAGTGAGGACTGAGAACAGGGAAGGTTGTGGGCTTGACTGCAAAGCCTTGAGAAGCCTCGCACAGCAGTGGCTGAGTGTGCCCATGGTATCTGCTCAACTAAGTTGTGTAGTTTTTTGAGGGGAGGTGAGAGAAAATGAAATAGTGTGGAAAAAGAGCAAGCTAGCGCTAGACTACAGAAACTTGCCTGCAGGACAGGAAGGAAACAGGAATGTATTCTGCGGGCAGGATTACACCTTCATGAACACATAAAAATGCTTTTTAGCTTTTGATTCCATACGGTGTAAAAGAGTCCCCTGGTCAACCCCCTTGGCAGGAGCCGGTGCTATACCCCCCGTTCCTTGCCTTGCCCCTTGTGTTCTCCTTTCTCTCCCTCTCCCTTCAGAATGCATTCTGGTGTCCCAGGCTCCTCTTTATTCATTACAAAGCACAGTTTTTTCCAGTTTAATTTTTCACAGTGCCCACCATGCTTAAGTGAAGACTTCCCTACCTTCCTTGCAGATTTCTCCTCTGTGGGCTGCACAGAGACAGAATGAAACCCACAGCTGTATGGGCGAGTTAAAAAGCTTTGATTTCTTGAACTCTGAGTCTCCCTACGTACTTACTACCTCACTGGGCTGTCTTTGCCCCTCAGATTGGATCCTCCTCTTGATCCCGCACAGAAAGGTCCCCAGCAGGGTCAGAAACCCCGTCCCCAGGAAAACCAGGTGAAATACATCTCCTGAAAAAGGAATGCATGTTACACAGGAATTTCTTGCAAACTGCTGCCCATCAAGAGGAACCGAGTTACTGCTTTAGAAGAACAGGATGAAGTTACCCATCTGGCCTTAAACAAGCAAGCATTTTAACTTATATATTGAATCATGACACCTTCCCTTCCAAAGCACCTTCTGTTCAATTGTTGGAATATTTTTATTTTATTTCTCCCACTTTTTTTTGTTTTGTTTTATTTCTTCCCTCTTTTTTTTTTCCTCAGTTGTTTTCACGGTGATACCAGACTCGTCACGCAGCCCCTTTGCCGTGGAGCCGTTGCTTCGCGATATGAGCCGGTCCCTCAGGACTGGACGGCGTTTGAGGCAGTGTCTTATCACCGCCTTCTGCCTCGGCTCAGCAAGTCTTGTCGCTGAGGAAACGGAAGAGAGAAACCACAGCGGCGGCCGCCAGAAGGGAAAGTCCGCGCTCCTCCGGGGCCGGGCCTTCCGTCTCCTCAGGGCGGGAAACGCTCACACCGCCCCGAGCTCCGCTAACGCGCCTTTCTATTGGCGCTCACCCGGGCTCGCCAGCGGGACCGCGCGGCGCTATTGGCTGTCGGCCGCCGGGTGGGTGGGACAAAGGCGGGCAGCGCCGCCTGGGCGTGGCTGGGCCTGCGTGAGCGGTGTGGGGTGAGGGCGGCTGCAGCAGGATATGGCGGCTGGGGGC
>NW_010972831.1:2350739-2357175 GCF_000737465.1 Haliaeetus leucocephalus | reverse complement strand
TAGCTAATGGTATTTGGGGAGGGGAAATGGAGAGTTTTTTCATGTGTAACTCTACCAACATGGCTTTGTCATGCACACAGCTGAACACAGAAGCTCTGTGTGGAGAGACTACATCCATACTGATGGTGCGAAGTACCACCTCCTCCGTGCTGCTGGGAAGGTAGAAATAGCAACTCGGGGCTTAGTTTTTCAGTCTTGTAACAGCCACTCCTGTCTCATCTCCCAAGGGTCAGTGTTAACTTACTGCAAACTCTGTCCTGTAGAAAGCCATGTGATCCTGAAAAGAATTAACCCAGAACCCAAATTATTCTGTTATTGTTGGGGGTGGGGAGGTGTCTGTTTGGTTGGTTTTTCCTCCAGGAAAAAAAACCCCACCTTTTCTGTTCTAGTTCCTTACTTGGGAACAGGCTTCTTATTGAGTAGAAATAAATTCGCCCAAAGCAATGATGAGTGAAGTATACTCTGAACTGGTATTGCTGAGACTTTGTGTCTTTGCTCTGACCAGGGCATGATCATGTAATCTTCTCTCTGAGCTTATTTCGGCTAAGCTCATTTAGAGTAAACAGCTTTGCTTCTTCTTGAAACTTTTTGATGCACCCTAAAAAATACTGAAAAAATATTAAGAATTTTTAGCAATTTCTTTTACCAGCAGAAAAAAACTAAAACCTCGATTTGAAAACTGAGTAGTGCAAATACTTGTTTGGACTTGTGTATCTTGCTGCAACGCTGGGTTTAGTACTGAGCTTGCAGTGAGAAGGATTTCTTGTTTTTTCTCCTATGTGTGACATAGCTTACAAAACTCCAGATACTCTGCCACTGTATCTCTGCCATTCGTAAATGCAATGCAGACTCTGTAAAACGGAGTTTGAGCCGCCTGTCCTGTAGGCACCTCATTAGCAGCTGGTTCAGCTGTACTCTCATCTAGTGATTGCCAGCATGGCAGCAGGAGTATTTTTGGAAGCAAGTTGCCGTGTCAGGCCTGGCTCTGGTGCTCTGCTCTGGATGAAGTGCAGCCCTTTTTGGGGGGGCAGAGGGGAAGGCTGGGCTAATCAAACAAGTACAGGAGGAGATATGGAGCTATTCTCTAATCTAGTTTTTATTCTCTTCCAGGTCTTGGTGACACCTTGATGTTCATTTCTCCCTGTGAAGGAAGCTTCTATGGGGAATATGTACCTAGGAGTATAGTTACAGTGGTTTTCTCTTAACAGGAGAAGCCATATGGTTTCTGTTGAGGAAATAGGGAAGGCAACTCAGTTGCTAATGCACTGATTTTTTAAGAGCGTCCAGATGAATGTGAATGTGGCTTAGGTTCACTAAACGTTTTTTAAAAGACTTGCAAAGTCAGGTTCTGACGGTAGTGTATTGGGTAACTCCATTGCTGCTGTTAATGTTAATGTAATTGTATTAAGCAACAGAACAAAGCTTCCTGAATGCATATATTTTACATGATGTAGAAGTCACAAATTAGTATGTAAGTCCAAAGGTTGGTTTAATAAAGTTGGTGTTCCCTGAAAAATGTTTTCTTGTCTATCTTTAGACCATCATGACTAATAACTCTATTACAGTTAAAAAGCAGATAAACAGGAATGTTTGTATAACCCAAATCAGTAGCTTTGTTTTAGAGCAATAAGCCAGATAAATGGGTATGTGTTTGGCTACTAAGGACAGGAGGGTTAGAAGAAGCAGTCAAATCCAAGTTGGTATTCTGCAGCCATCTGCAGGAACACTAATCTGCCAGGTAACTGCTGAGCCATTGTGGGCTTAGTGCCCGTTAGTCAGCTAGGCATTAAAGAGCAATTTAACATTCAGAAGAGTAATTACAGCTGTTCAGAACTGTGAGACTTAGATATGGGTGGTTCTGTGCAGGTTTCGGAGCTGCCGTGGAGTTCGCCAAATCCAAGTTTGGCAGGGATACGGTGTTGTGCAGCGTGGTGTGGCGGGAGGTGGAGTGGAAGGCAGCCGTGGTGGGCATCTGGCGGCCATTCTGGGGAGAAGAAGAGAGGTTAACCCAGGGAGAAGGAGGTGTAGAGACCCTGGCGCAGTGTGTGTGCAGGCAACTTGGTTATACTGTTCAGCAGTTAGTGAATCCTGGATTAGAGAGGATGGTGCAGAACTTGCCCAAGAACTCCGCAGTGCTGGCGGGTGAGTTGGCATCGGTCAGTCTTCTGTCCCAGGTCTGCCCAGCTTCTCACTGAGCAACAGACGGATAATTTGGAAAGTACAGAAAGGATAAAAGGAAAAGAAACCTATCCTGACACTGAATTGTCAGTCAGATCCTTCAGCTCTTATTTAAATGAGCGGTTGCACTAGAGTCAACACCATCAGGCCCATGTTTGTCTGATCAGACAGGTTACTGCAAGACCATACCGCAGCAGTGGAGCATCTTGGATGCTGGCTTTTCACAGAGATGATGATCTCTGTATGAAACAAAACTGATGTAGCAAGTGGTGTGAGTTAATATCCAGCCCAATGCCAGCTATGTTAAAAGTGATTTGAAATCTCAGAAAACCTCATGCCTTGATGTGATCTCTCTTCCAGTAAGATGTGTGTGCTCTTACTGGCTTTCTAAAGGAAGGGACCTGTCTATGGATCCTGTAACTACTGGAGAAAGGAGGCAGTTTTTATTATTATTCCATAGTGGCACAGGCAGAAGGGTCTAGAAGTTGTATGGCGATAATAAGACAAGCAGTGGAGACAAATCTCATTTGTTATAGTAAGTGTTTTCCAGAGTATCTTTGGCAGGATGCAAATTGCTGTATTTTTCCACTTTATTCAATAACCTTGCTATCTTGCTTCCAGGTGAGGGAGGATATTAGAGATTTTTATCTTCTGAAGCAGAGCTAAAGTGGGGGGCAAATGAGATGACCAGTTCAGTGGATTAAATGTTCAAACACATCTCTTAATCTGGAAAGACCATGTACTTTGCGCAGCAAACTGCTCTTCGTATTCTAAGCAATGTCACTGTGATGTCTGGAGTAGCTAACTGCTGCTCCCTAGAGCCGAGTCGGGAAAAAACCCTTCCATCGTGAAAAAGCAGGTGTCAAGCAAGAACCAGCCATAATGTCATACACGTTTTCTTTTCTCCTCTATTCAGTGAAAGGATGCTTTCCTGTGATATGAATGTGCTACATGGTTGGGACTGGAATAATTTCAATGTAATACTTAAATCAGACAGACATTAAAGATTCTCAGCCTACGAAACACTAATCTTACATCCATTATCATCATCTGCAAAGAGCTTTAGTCTAGTCTCCCTTATGTAAATAGAGCCCCTAGAGGAGCAAACTCTGTTTTTCCAATAATCAGAAAAGAATTAAGTAAGGTTCTCAATCAAGAAGGAATTTTGCTTTATAAAAGCAGATAATAACAGATGCAAAGACTTATTTAACAAAAACCAACTCTCATCGTTTGGCACAGTTGCTGCTTTAATCTGGTTTGTCATTTTTCTCCCTCGTGCAGAAAACGTAATGTCCTTCTTGTATCCTTGTTTGTACACATCACCTCTTATTCCTTTAAAGAGTCCAAAGTCTTAATTTAGAACTGTTGATGGGAATTAGGGCTGTGATGTTCTCAATTCAAAGGCTGATAGCCTGAAAACACAGGGAGACTCTTAAGAGGAGCATGATCAGAGGAGAGGTTTAAGCCTGTCTCTACCTCTTTGACAAGCACTAGTGCCAGAGCTTGCCCAGGGCAGCAGGAGTGCCTGGGAAGCTGCTAAGGGAGGAATAACTCGCCTAGAGAATTTTCCCTACCTCTTTAACTTGCTGGCTCATGCCCTCGAGCAGGACTTTTAGCAGTGATGCTCTCTGATCCTCACATCTGCATTCTTCTTATCCAAATCAATGTTTCTTCCCTTTCGGTTGGTCTTTGAAGGCATTTCTGTGCCAGCTGACAGGATTGTGGCTGTCCGATCCCTCTGAAACTGTCACAGGATGTTTAAACAGCTAATAAACAAAGGGGAGAGCCTTACCAGAATACGCAAAGGCAGCAAAACGCTGATGTACCAAAGTTCAAAGGAGCTTCAGAGATCACTGATGAGTTGTAGTGGTTGAAAGTCTTCTATGGGACATAAGAAGGGGCAAATTTAGGCTCGCTGCTACCCAGCCGCTAGCCTCAGAGATGTATCTCTCTGACAGCACGAGGCAGGCCTTTCAGCTCTCGGGAGAGTACAGTTTGACAAGGTGCTGCAGCTCTGTGGCGTAGCCTGTGATCGGGCAGCGCTGGTGAGTCTTCACGTAATTGTACACACAGCGGTAGCAAAACACAAAGCCGGACGTGGACAGGGCCGTGGCATTGACGCGAATTTTGCGGCACAGAGGGCACATGGTCTTCAGTTTGGGTAAGAGAGCTGAGCCGGCCCCATGGTCGAGGTGCATGGGGGGTGGAGGAGTTGGAAGTGCTGTCAGAGATTTGATCGTCTCTTGGTTTTCTGAGGAGTACCACCAGTCCAGGAACTGGAGGAAGAACACGCTGATGGACAGCCCGGTGGACAGGGAGAAGGCAATGCCAGCCAACGCTTTCCTCACTGCTGACTGCACTTGTGTTTTAATGCTGTAAAAGAGAGAGAAGATAGGGAGAAATCATTACTACTGCACATTTGTCCATCTGCAAACCATGGCAAAAAGGACTTGGGCAGTAAGTCACAGCTTTATACAGGTTCTTAATGCTAAGGAAGTTGGTCAACATATGCCATGTTTGTAATGAGGCATCTGCTAGGATGTTTCTCTCAGATTCTTTGTATTTTAAGAAAGCTTCAAGTCCTGTTTTGTTCAGAAGTCTAAATTGAAGAGTTTGGATTGAGGGGACCTGGACCACAGAGCGTTTCACTCATGGATCGTTGTTTTACAGGCCATTAAGTGTGGCCATGACTAGCTGCTGCTCAGAAAAATCAGAAAGCTAAGTTTCAGTCCTTTTAGCAATATTGTCCCTGCTACTTGTTTCCTTATTTACACTAACGATATACCCTTTTGGAGCATGTTTTGCCAGAGGTAGACTTCATCTTGAAGAATTTCTGGAGAACAAGACAGTTTTACTTGCAGCATCACCTCTAAACTAACACACCCCCAGAACCCCCTAGAGAGCAGCAGCTAAGCCGTGTTCTGACATACCTGTGTGTTTGACTTGCAGTGGCTCCAGCCAATTTCTTCTCCAGGGCCTGCATATCCTCTGCAGTTAGTCTGACAAGGCGAACACCAGCCAGCCGCAGCATGGGTGAGTGATGCTGAGCTTTCCCAAGGATATAGCACAGTTGCTGGATGAGAAACCAGCCCTCCCAGGTCATGTTTACAAAGGGGTAGGCAGCTAGAAAGGCTCTGTAAAAGCGCTTCCAGGATGATGATGGAGGGTGGATGGAGTACTCATCCTCTTCCCTCAGGCTGGACACCAGTTTCTCCAGCTTTCCTTTCAGGTAAGGAACAAGAACCAGCAAGAGGAGAGACTTCCAGTGCTGCCTCTTTGGCAGGCCAGCAGTGGCCAGAGGCTGCTGTCTGTGATCTCCTGTTGGTATCCTCTTTAAGGTATAGAAGTTTTCAGAAAAGGAGGCACTGCACCTGGTCAGATAGTGCTGCTGGAGCAGCAAATCCAGAAGGACGTAGATCTCATCAAACCAGTGCCAGAGGAAGCCATATCGGCCAGGATTAGATTCAACAAGCACCTATGGAAAGGGACACAAAGCGGAAGGAACTGAAAGCAGAGTAATGTGCTAAATGACAGCAGCTATAAATTATGCCTCCAGTTCATAAAGCGAGCTGGGTGGGTGAAAACCATTATGCTGGCTTGTGAGCGTAGCCAGAGGTAAACCCTGGCGATGAACGGCTCAGCACAGAGCACAGGGTCCCTCTCTGGAGCAGTTTCCCCACAGGATATTCACCCTCAAGACACTGTTCACCTCAGTGTCCAGCTCCCCGCAGCGCGGTGCCCCCAAGGCCTGCAGGGAGGAGGCCGCCTCCCGCCCCTCCTCTCCTCCCCTCACCCCAGGCCTGCGGCCTGCCTCGCCCTTACCTTGACCAGGTGCTGCAGGGCGGGTTTCACGGCGGCCATCAGGCTGTCCTGAGCCACCGCCTCGAAGATGGAGGGCCGGTCGTCGCCGGCCGAGGGGGCCGTGAGGTGGGCGCCCAGCTCCGCCATGGCGCCGGCTGCGCCCCGCCCCGCCGCTAGGGGGCGCCCCGCCCCGCAGGGCACCCGTCTAGGCGCAGCGGAGCACCGCCCCTCCCCTCCTCTTCCGGAAGCCCGGCGCGGACGACGCTCTGTCTCCTCCCTCTCCCCTCTATGGTAGCAGGGGCGCGGCCGCTCTAGGCGGGGGGAGGGTTTATTCTCGCTCCTCGCGAGTCCTCCCGGTTCTTCCGCTCCGCTTCCGGTTCCGCCGCCGCCCCCACAGCGGTGTGTCCGTCCCGCCGCCGTGAGTGGGGCCGGGGGGGGGGCCGGGTCACTGGGGGGG